>NW_027459650.1:0-247333 GCF_050624435.1 Tenrec ecaudatus
AGCCTAAAGCCTAGGGGTGCCCTAGCCTGAAGGCTAGGGGAGCCCTAGCCTTAGCCTAGGGGAGCCTAAAGCCTAGGGTTGCCCTAGCCTGAAGGCTAGGGGATCCCTAGCCTTAGCCTAGGGGAGCTCTAGCCTAAAGCCTAGGGGTGCCCTAGCCTGAAGGCTAGGGGAGCCCTAGCCTTAGCCTAGGGGAGCCTAAAGCCTAGAGGTGCCCTAGCCTGAAGGCTAGGGGAGCCCTAGCCTTAGCCTAGGGGAGCCTAAAGCCTAGGGGTGCCCTAGCCTGAAGGCTAGGGGAGCCCTAGCCTTAGCCTAGGGGAGCCTAATGACTAGGGGTGCCCTAGCCTGAAGGCTAGGGGAGCCCTAGCCTTAGCCTAGGGGAGCCCTAGCCTAAAGCCTAGGGGTGCCCTAGCCTGAAGGCTAGGGGAGCCCTAGCCTGAAGGCTAGGGGAGCCCTAGCCTTAACCTCGGGGAGCCCTAGCCTAAAGCCTAGGGTTGCCCTAGCCTGAAGGCTAGGGGAGCCGAAGCCTTAGCCTAGGGGAGCCCTAGCCTAAAGCCTAGGGGTGCCCTAGCCTGAAGGCTAGGGGAGCCCTAGCCTTAGCCTAGGGGAGCCTAAAGCCTAGGGGTGCCCTAGCCTGAAGGCTAGGGGAGCCCTAGCCTTAGCCTAGGGGAGCCAAAAGCCTAGGGGGGCCCTAGCCTGAAGGCTATGGGAGCCCTAGCCTTAGCCTAGGGGAGCCTAAATCCTAGGGGGGCCCTAGACTGAAGGCCAGGGGAGCCCTAGCCTTAGCCTAGGGGAGCCAAAAGCCTAGGGGAGCCCTAGCCTGAAGGCCAGGGGAGCCCTAGCCTTACCCTCGGGGAGCCAAAAACCTAGGGGAGCCCTAGCCTGAAGGCTAGGGGAGCCCTAGCCTTAGCCTAGGGGAGCCTAAAGCCTAGGGGAGCCCTAGCCTGAAGGCTAGGGGAGCCCTAGCCTTAGCCTAGGGCAGCCTAAAGCCTAGGGGTGCCCAAGCCTGAAGGCTAGGGGAGCCCTAGCCTTAGCCTAGGGGAGCCTAAAGCCTAGGGATGCCCTAGCCTGAAGGCTAGGGGAACCCTAGCCTTAGCCTAGGGGAGCCTAAAGCCTAGGGGTGCCCTAGCCTGAAGGCTAGGGGAGCCCTAGCCTTAGCCTAGGGGAGGCTAAAGCCTAGGGGTGCCCTAGCCTGAAGGCTAGGGGAGCCCTAGCCTTAGCCTAGGGGAGCCTAAAGCCTAGCGGTGCCCTAGCCTGAAGGCTAGGGGAGCCCTAGCCTTAGCCTAGGGGAGCCTAAAGGCTAGGGGTGCCCTAGCCTTAGCCTAGGGGAAACTAAAGCCTAGGGGTGCCCTAGCCTGAAGGCTAGGGGAGCCTTAGCCTTAGCCTAGGGGAGCCTAAAGCCTAGGGGTGCCCTAGCCTGAAGGCTAGGGGAGCCCTAGCCTTAGCCTAGGGGAGCCCTAGCCTAAAGCCTAGGGGTGCCCTAGCCTGAAGGCTAGGGAAGCCCTAGCCTTAGGCTAGGGGAGCCTAAAGCCTAGGGGTGCCCTAGCCTGAAGGCTAGGGGAGCCCTAGCCTTAGCCTAGGGGAGCCTAAAGCCTAGGGTTGCCCTAGCCTGAAGGCTAGGGGAGCCCTAGCCTTAGCCTAGGGGAGCTCTAGCCTAAAGCCTAGGGGTGCCCTAGCCTGAAGGCTAGGGGAGCCCTAGCCTTAGCCTAGGGGAGCCTCAAGCCTAGAGGTGCCCTAGCCTGAAGGCTAGGGGAGCCCTAGCCTTAGCCTAGGGAAGCCTAAAGCCTAGGGGTGCCCTAGCCTGAAGGCTAGGGGAGCCCTAGCCTTAGCCTAGGGGAGCCTAATGACTAGGGGTGCCCTAGCCTGAAGGCTAGGGGAGCCCTAGCCTTAGCCTAGGGGAGCCCTAGCCTAAAGCCTAGGGGTGCCCTAGCCTGAAGGCTAGGGGAGCCCTAGCCTTAGCCTAGGGGAGCCCTAGCCTAAAGCCTAGGGGTGCCCTAGCCTGAAGTCTAGGGGAGCCCTAGCCTTAGCCTAGGGGAGCCCTAGCCTAAAGCCTAGGGGTGCCCTAGCCTGAAGGCTAGGGGAGCCCTAGCCTTAGCCTAGGGGAGCCCTAGCCTAAAGCCTAGGGGTGCCCTAACCTGAAGGCTAGGGGAGCCCTAGCCTTAGCCTAGGGGAGCCCTAGCCTTAGCCTAGGGGAGCCCTAGCCTGAAGGCTAGGGGAGCCCTAGCCTTAGCCTAGGGGAGCCCTAGCCTGAAGGCTAGGGGAGCCCTAGCCTTAGCCTAGGGGAGCCTAAAGCCTAGGGGGGCCCTAGCCTGAAGGCTAGGGGAGCCCTAGCCTTAGCCTAGGGGAGCCTAAAGCCTAGGGGGGCCCTAGCCTGAAGGCTAGGGGAGCCCTAGCCTTAGCCTAGGGGAGCCTAAAGCCTAGGGGGGCCCTAGCCTGAAGGCTAGGGGAGCCCTAGCCTTAGCCTTGGGGAGCCTAAAGCCTTGGGGGCCCTAGCCTGAAGGCTAGGGGAGCCCTAGCCTTAGCCTAGGGGAGCCTAAAGCCTAGGGGGGCCCTAGCCTGAAGGCTAGGGGAGCCCTAGCCTTAGTCTAGGGGAGCCTAAAGCCTAGGGGGGCCCTAGCCTGAAGGCGAGGGGAGCCCTAGCCTTAGCCTAGGGGAGCCTAAAGCCTAGGGGGGCCCTAGCCTGAAGGTGAGGGGAGCCCTAGCCTTAGCCTAGGGGAGCCTAAAGCCTAGGGGGGACCTAGCCTGAAGGCTAGGGGAGCCCTAGCCTTAGCCTAGGGGAGCCTAAAGCCTAGGGGGGACCTAGCCTGAAGGCTAGGGGAGCCCTAGCCTTAGCCTAGGGGAGCCTAAAGCCTAGGGGGGCCCTAGCATGAAGGCTAGGGGAGCCCTAACCTTAGCCTAGGGGAGCCTAAAGCCTAGGGGGGCCCTAGCCTGAAGGCTAGGGGAGCCCTAGCCTTAGCCTAGGGGAGCCTAAAGCCTAGGGGCGCCCTGGTCTGAAGGCTAGGGGAGCCCTAGCCTTAGCCTAGGGGAGGCAAAAGCCTAGGGGGCCCTAGCCTGAAGGCTAGGGGAGCCCTAGCCTTAGCCTAGGGGAGCCAAAAGCCTAGGGGGGCCCTAGCCTGAAGGCTAGGGGAGCCCTAGCCTTAGCCTAGGGGAGCCAAAATCCTAGGGGGGCCCTAGACTGAAGGCCAGGGGAGCCCTAGCCTTAGCCTAGGGGAGCCAAAAGCCTAGGGGAGCCCTAGCCTGAAGCCAGGGGAGCCATAGCCTTACCCTTGGGGAGCCAAAAACCTAGGGGAGCCCTAGCCTGAAGGCTAGGGGAGCCCTAGCCTTAGCCTAGGGGAGCCTAAAGCCTAGGGGAGCCCTAGCCTGAAGGCTAGGGGAGCCCTAGCCTTAGCCTAGGGCAGCCTAAAGCCTAGGGGTGCCCTAGCCTGAAGGCTAGGGGAGCCCTAGCCTTAGCCTAGGGGAGCCTAAAGCCTAGGATGCCCTAGCCTGAAGGCTAGGGGAACCCTAGCCTTAGCCTAGGGGAGCCTAAAGCCTAGGGGTGCCCTAGCCTGAAGGCTAGGGGAGCCCTAGCCTTAGCCTAGGGGAGGCTAAAGCCTAGGGGTGCCCTAGCCTGAAGGCTAGGGGAGCCCTAGCCTAGCCTAGGGGAGCCTAAAGCCTAGCGGTGCCCTAGCCTGAAGGCTAGGGGAGCCCTAGCCTTAGCCTAGGGAGCCTAAAGGCTAGGGGTGCCCTAGCCTGAAGGCTAGGGGAGCCCTAGCCTTAGCCTAGGGAAACTAAAGCCTAGGGGTGCCCTAGCCTGAAGGCTAGGGGAGCCTTAGCCTTAGCCTAGGGGAGCCTAAAGCCTAGGGGTGCCCCTAGCCTGAAGGCTAGGGGAGCCCTAGCCATAGCCTAGGGGAGCCCTAGCCTAAAGCCTAGGGGTGCCCTAGCCTGAAGGCTAGGGAAGCCCTAGCCTTAGGCTAGGGAGCCTAAAGCCTAGGGTGCCCTAGCCTGAAGGCTAGGGGAGCCCTAGCCTTAGCCTAGGGGAGCCTAAAGCCTAGGGTTGCCCTAGCCTGAAGGCTAGGGGATCCCTAGCCTTAGCCTAGGGGAGCTCTAGCCTAAAGCCTAGGGGTGCCCTAGCCTGAAGGCTAGGGGAGCCCTAGCCTTAGCCTAGGGGAGCCTAAAGCCTAGAGGTGCCATAGCCTGAAGGCTAGGGGAGCCCTAGCCTTAGCCTAGGGGAGCCTAAAGCCTAGGGGTGCCCTAGCCTGAAGGCTAGGGGAGCCCTAGCCTTAGCCTAGGGGAGCCTAATGACTAGGGGTGCCCTAGCCTGAAGGCTAGGGGAGCCCTAGCCTTAGCCTAGGGGAGCCCTAGCCTAAAGCCTAGGGGTGCCCTAGCCTGAAGGCTTGGGGAGCCCTAGCCTGAAGGCTAGGGGAGCCCTAGCCTTAACCTCGGGGAGCCTAGCCTAAAGCCTAGGGTTGCCCTAGCCTGAAGGCTAGGGGAGCCGAAGCCTTAGCCTAGGGGAGCCCTAGCCTAAAGCCTAGGGGTGCCCTAGCCTGAAGGCTAGGGGAGCCCTAGCCTTAGCCTAGGGGAGCCTAAAGCCTAGGGGTGCCCTAGCCTGAAGGCTAGGGGAGCCCTAGCCTTAGCCTAGGGGAGCCAAAAGCCTAGGGGGGCCCTAGCCTGAAGGCTATGGGAGCCCTAGCCTTAGCCTAGGGGAGCCTAAATCCTAGGGGGGCCCTAGACTGAAGGCCAGGGGAGCCCTAGCCTTAGCCTAGGGGAGCCAAAAGCCTAGGGGAGCCCTAGCCTGAAGGCCAGGGGAGCCCTAGCCTTACCCTCGGGGAGCCAAAAACCTAGGGGAGCCCTAGCCTGAAGGCTAGGGGAGCCCTAGCCTTAGCCTAGGGGAGCCTAAAGCCTAGGGGAGCCCTAGCCTGAAGGCTAGGGGAGCCCTAGCCTTAGCCTAGGGCAGCCTAAAGCCTAGGGGTGCCCAAGCCTGAAGGCTAGGGGAGCCCTAGCCTTAGCCTAGGGGAGCCTAAAGCCTAGGGATGCCCTAGCCTGAAGGCTAGGGGAACCCTAGCCTTAGCCTAGGGGAGCCTAAAGCCTAGGGGTGCCCTAGCCTGAAGGCTAGGGGAGCCCTAGCCTTAGCCTAGGGGAGGCTAAAGCCTAGGGGTGCCCTAGCCTGAAGGCTAGGGGAGCCCTAGCCTTAGCCTAGGGGAGCCTAAAGCCTAGCGGTGCCCTAGCCTGAAGGCTAGGGGAGCCCTAGCCTTAGCCTAGGGGAGCCTAAAGGCTAGGGGTGCCCTAGCCTGAAGGCTAGGGGAGCCCTAGCCTTAGCCTAGGGGAAACTAAAGCCTAGGGGTGCCCTAGCCTGAAAGCTAGGGGAGCCCTAGCCTTAGCCTAGGGGAGCCTAAAGCCTAGGGGTGCCCTAGCCTGAAGGCTAGGGGAGCCCTAGCCTTAGCCTAGGGGAGCCCTAGCCTGAAGCCTAGGGGTGCCCTAGCCTGAAGGTTAGGGAAGCCCTAGCCTTAGGCTAGGGGAGCCTAAAGCCTAGGGGTGCCCTAGCCTGAAGGCTAGGGGAGCCCTAGCCTTAGCCTAGGGGAGCCTAAAGCCTAGGGTTGCCCTAGCCTGAAGGCTAGGGGAGCCCTAGCCTTAGCCTTGGGGAGCTCTAGCCTAAAGCCTAGGGGTGCCCTAGCCTGAAGGCTAGGGGAGCCCTAGCCTTAGCCTAGGGGAGCCTAATGACTAGGGGTGCCCTAGCCTGAAGGCTAGGGGAGCCCTAGCCTTAGCCTAGGGGAGCCCTAGCCTAAAGCCTAGGGGTGCCCTAGCCTGAAGGCTAGGGGAGCCCTAGCCTGAAGGCTAGGGGAGCCCTAGCCTTAACCTCGGGGAGCCCTAGCCTAAAGCCTAGGGGTGCCCTAGCCTGAAGGCTAGGGGAGCCGAAGCCTTAGCCTAGGGGAGCCCTAGCCTAAAGCCTAGGGGTGCCCTAGCCTGAAGGCTAGGGGAGCCCTAGCCTTAGCCTAGGGGAGCCTAAAGCCTAGGGGTGCCCTAGCCTGAAGGCTATGGGAGCCCTAGCCTTAGCCTAGGGGAGCCCTAGCCTGAAGGCTAGGGGAGCCCTAGCCTTAGCCTAGGGGAGCCTAAAGCCTAGGGGTGCCCTAGCCTGAAGGCTAGGGGAGCCCTAGCCTTAGGCTAGGGGAGCCCTAGCCTGAAGGCTAGGGGAGCCCTAGCCTTAGCCCAGGGGAGCCTAAAGCCTAGGGGAGCAATAGACTGAAGGCTAGGGGAGCCCTAGACTTAGCCTACGGGAACCCTAGCCTGAAGGCTAGGGGAGCCCTAGCCTTAGCCTAGGGGAGCCCTAGCCTGAAGGCTAGGGGAGCCCTAGCCTTAGCCTAGGGGAGCCTAAAGCCTAGGGGGCCCTAGCCTGAAGGCTAGGGGAGCCCTAGCCTTAGCCTAGGGGAGCCTGAAGCCTAGGGGTGCCCTAGCCTGAAGGCTAGGGCAGCCCTAGCCTTAGCCTAGTGGGAGCCCTAGCCTAAAGCCTAGGGGTGCCCTAGCCTGAAGGCTAGGGGAGCCCTAGCCTTAGCCTAGGGGAGCCCTAGCCTAAAGCCTAGAGGTGCCCTAGCCTGAAGGCTAGGGGAGCCCTAGCCTTAGCCTAGGGGAGCCCAAGCTTAAAGCCTAGGGGTGCCCTAGCCTGAAGGCAAGGGGAGCCCTAGCCTTAGCCTAGGGGAGCCCTAGCCTAAAGCCTAGGGGTGCCCTAGCCTGAAGGCTAGGAGAGCCCTAGCCTTAGCCTAGGGGAGCCTAAAGCCTAGGGTTGCCCTAGCCTGAAGGCTAGGGGAGCCCTAGCCTTAACCTAGGGGAGCCCTAGCCTAAAGCCTAGGGGTGCCCTAGCCTGAAGGCTAGGCGAGCCGAAGCCTTAGCCTAGGGGAGCCCTAGCTTAATGCCTAGGGGTGCCCTAGCCTGAAGGCTAGGGGAGCCCTAGCCTTAGCCTAGGGGAGCCTAAAGCCTAGGGGTGCCCTAGCCTGAAGGCTAGGGGAGCCCTAGCCTTAGCCTAGGGGAGCCTAAAGCCTTGGGGTGCCCTAGCCTGAAGGCTAGGGGAACCCTAGACTTAGCCTAGGGGAGCCTAAAGCCTAGGGGTGCCCTAGCCTAAAGGCTAGGGGAGCCCTAGCCTTAGCCTACGGGAGCCTAAAGCCTAGGGGTGCCCTAGCCTGAAGGCTAGGGGAGCCCTAGCCTTAGCCTAGGGGAGCCTAAAGCCTAGGGGTGCCCTAGCCTGAAGGCTAGGGGAGCCCTAGCCTTAGCCTAGGGGAGCCCTAGCCTGAAGGCTAGGGGAGCCCTAGCCTTAGCCCAGGGGAGCCTAAAGCCTAGGGGAGCCCTAGCCTGAAGGCTAGGGGAGCCCTAGACTTAGCCTAGGGGAGCCCTAGCCTGAAGGCTAGGGGAGCCCTAGCCTTAGCCTAGGGGAGCCGTAGCCTGAAGGCTAGGGGAGCCCTAGCCTTAGCCTAGGGGAGCCTAAAGCCTAGGGGGGCCCTAGCCTGAAGGCTATGGGAGCCCTAGCCTTAGCCTAAGGGAGCCTAAAGCCTAGGGGTGCCCTAGCCTGAAGGCTAGGGGAGCCCTAGCCTTAACCTAGGGGAGCCCTAGCCTAAAGCCTAGGGGTGCCCTAGCCTGAAGGCTAGGGGAGCCGAAGCCTTAGCCTAGGGGAGCCCTAGCCTAAAGCCTAGGGGTGCCCTAGCCTGAAGGCTAGGGGAGCCCTAGCCTTAGCCTAGGGGAGCCTAAAGTCTAGGGGTGCCCTAGCCTGAAGGCTAGGGGAGCCCTAGCCTTAGCCTAGGGGAGCCTAAAGCCTAGGGGTGCCCTAGCCTGAAGGCTAGGGGAGCCCTAGCCTTAGCCTAGGGGAGCCCTAGCCTAAGGCCTAGCGGTGCCCTAGCCTGAAGGCTAGGGGAGCCCTAGCCTTAGCCTAGGGGAGCCTAAAGCCTAGGGGTGCCCTAGCCTGAAGGCTAGGGGAACCCTAGACTTAGCCTAGGGGAGCCTAAAGCCTAGCGGTGCCCTAGCCTGAAGGCTAGGGGAGCCGTAGCCTTAGCCTACGGGAGCCTAAAGCCTAGGGGTGCCCTAGCCTGAAGGCTAGGGGAGCCCTAGCCTTAGCCTAGGGGAGCCTAAAGCCTAGGGGTGCCCTAGCCTGAAGGCTAGGGGAGCCCTAGCCTTAGCCTAGGGGAGCCCTAGCCTGAAGGCTAGGGGAGCCCTAGCCTTAGCCCAGGGGAGCCTAAAGCCTAGGGGAGCCCTAGCCTGAAGGCTAGGGGAGCCCTAGACTTAGCCTAGGGGAGCCCTAGCCTGAAGGCTAGGGGAGCCCTAGCCTTAGACTAGGGGAGCCCTAGCCTGAAGGCTAGGGGAGCCCTAGCCTTAGCCTAGGGGAGCCTAAAGCCTAGGGGGGCCCTAGCCTGAAGGCTAGGGGAGCCCTAGCCTTAGCCTAGGGGAGCCTAAAGCCTAGGGGGGCCCTAGCCTGAAGGCTAGGGGAGCCCTAGCCTTAGCCTAGGGGAGCCTAAAGCCTAGGGGGGCCCTAGCCTGAAGGCTAGGGGAGCCCTAGCCTTAGCCTAGGGGAGCCTAAAGCCTAGGGGGCCCTAGCCTGAAGGCTAGGGGAGCCTTAGCCTTAGCCTAGGGGAGCCCTAGCCTGAAGGCTAGGGGAACCCTAGCCTTAGCCTAGGGGAGCCCTAGCCTGAAGGCTAGGGGAGCCCTAGCCTTAGCCTAGGGGAGCCTAAAGCCTAGGGTGGCCCTAGCCTGAAGGCTAGGGGAGCCCTAGCCTTAGCCTAGGGGAGCCTAAAGCCTAGGGGGGCCCTAGCCTGAAGGCTAGGGGAGCCCTAGCCTTAGCCTAGGGGAGCCTAAAGCCTAGGGGGCCCTAGCCTGAAGGCTAGGGGAGCCCTAGCCTTAGCCTAGGGGAGCCTAAAGCCTAGGGGGGCCCTACCCTGAAGGCTAGGGGAGCCCTAGCCTTAGCCTAGGGGAGCCTAAACCTAGGGGGGCCCGAGCCTGAAGGCTAGGGGAGCCCTAGCCTTAGCCTAGGGGAGCCTAAAGCCTAGGGGGCCCTAGCCTGAAGGCTAGGGGAGCCCTAGCCTTAGCCTAGGGGAGCCCTAGCCTGAAGGCTAGGGGAACCCTAGCCTTAGCCTAGGGGAGCCCTAGCCTGAAGGCTAGGGGAGCCCTAGCCTTAGCCTAGGGGAGCCTAAAGCCTAGGGTGGCCCTAGCCTGAAGGCTAGGGGAGCCCTAGCCTTAGCCTAGGGGAGCCTAAAGCCTAGGGGGCCATAGCCTGAAGGCTAGGGGAGCCCTAGCCTTAGCCTAGGGGTGCCTAAAGCCTAGGGGGGCCCTACCCTGAAGGCTAGGGGAGCCCTAGCCTTAGCCTAGGGGAGCCTAAAGCCTAGGGGGGCCCTAGCCTGAAGGCTAGGGGAGCCCTAGCCTTAGCCTAGGGGAGCCTAAAGCCTAGGGGGCCCTAGCCTGAAGGCTAGGGGAGCCCTAGCCTTAGCCTAGGGGAGCCCTAGCCTGAAGGCTAGGGGAACCCTAGCCTTAGCCTAGGGGAGCCCTAGCCTGAAGGCTAGGGGAGCCCTAGCCTTAGCCTAGGGGAGCCTAAAGCATAGGGTGGCCCTAGCCTGAAGGCTAGGGGAGCCCTAGCCTTAGCCTAGGGGAGCCTAAAGCCTAGGGGGGGCCTAGCCTGAAGGCTAGGGGAGCCCTAGCCTTAGCCTAGGGGAGCCTAAAGCCTAGGGGGCCCTAGCCTGAAGGCTAGGGGAGCCCTAGCCTTAGCCTAGGGGAGCCTAAAGCCTAGGGGGGCCCTACACTGAAGGCTAGGGGAGCCCTAGCCTTAGCCTAGGGGAGCCTAAAACCTAGGGGGGCCCTAGCCTGAAGGCTAGGGGAGCCCTAACCTTAGCCTAGGGGAGCCTAAAGCCTAGGGGGCCCTAGCCTGAAGGCTAGGGGAGCCCTAGCCTTAGCCTAGGGGAGCCCTAGCCTGAAGGCTAGGGGAGCCCAAGCCTTAGCCTAGGGGAGCCCTAGCCTGAAGGCTAGGGGAGCCCTAGCCTTAGCCTAGGGGAGCCTAAAGCCTAGGGAGGCCCTAGCCTGAAGGCTAGGGGAGCCCTAGCTTTAGCCTAGGGGAGCCAAAAGCCTAGGGGGGCCCTAGCCTGAAGGCTAGGGGAGCCCTAGCCTTAGCCTAGGGGAGCCTAAAGCCTAGGGGGGCCCTAGCCTGAAGGCTAGGGGAGCCCTAGCCTTAGCCTAGGGGAGCCTAAAGCCTTGGTGGCCCTAGCCTGAAGGCTAGGGGAGCCCTAGCCTTAGCCTAGGGGAGCCTAAAGCCTAGGGGGGCCCTAGCCTGAAGGCTAGGGGAGCCCTAGCCTTAGCCTAGGGGAGCCTAAAGCCTAGGGGGGCCCTACCTGAAGGCTAGGGGAGCCCTAGCCTTAGCCTAGGGGAGCCTAAAGCCTAGGGGGGCCCTAGCCTGAAGGCGAGGGGAGCCCTAGCCTTAGCCTAGGGGAGTCTAAAGTCTAGGGGGGCCCTAGCCTGAAGGCGAGGGGAGACCTAGCCTTAGCCTAGGGGAGCCTAAAGCCTAGGGGGGCCCTAGCCTGAAGGCTATGGGAGCCCTAGCCTTAGGCTAGGGGATCCTAAAGCCTAGGGGGGCCCTAGCCTGAAGGCTAGGGGAGCCCTAGCCTTAGCCTAGCGGAGCCTAAAGCCTAGGGGTGCCCTAGCCTGAAGGCTAGGGGAGCCCTAGCCTTAGCCTAGGGGAGCCAAAAGCCTAGGGGGGCCCTAGCCTGAAGGCTAGGGGAGCCCTAGCCTTAGCCTAGGGGAGCCAAAAGCCTAGGGGGGCCCTAGCCTGAATGCTAGGGGAGCCCTAGCCTTAGCCTAGGGGAGCCAAAAGCCTAGGGGAGCCCTAGCCTCAAGGCTAGGGGAGCCCTAGCCTTAGCCTAGGGGAGCCAAAAGCCTAGGGGAGCCCTAGCCTCAAGGCTAGGGGAGCCCTAGCCTTAGCCTAGGGGAGCCAAAAGCCTAGGGGAGCCTTAGCCTCAAGGCTAGGGGAGCCCTAGCCTTAGCCTAGGGGAGCCAAAAGCCTAGGGAAGCCCTAGCCTGAAGGCTAGGGGAGCCCTAGCCTTAGCCTAGGGGAGCCTAAAGCCTAGGGGTGCCCTAGCCTGAAGGCTAGGGGAGCCCTAGCCTTAGCCTAGGGGAGCCCTAGCCTAAAGCCTAGGGGTGCCCTAGCCTGAAGGCTAGGGGAGCCCTAGCCTTAGCCTAGGGGAGCCTAAAGCCTAGGGGTGCCCTAGCCTGAAGGCTAGGGGAGCCCTGGCCTTAGCCTAGGGGAGCCTAAAGCCTAGGGGTGCCCTAGCCTGAAGGCTAGGGGAGCCCTAGCCTTAGCCTAGGGGAGCCTAATGACTAGGGGTGCCCTAGCCTGAAGGCTAAGTGAGCCCTAGCCTTAGCCTAGGGGAGCCCTAGCCTAAAGCCTAGGGGTGCCCTAGCCTGAAGGCTAGGGGAGCCCTAGCCTTAGCCTAGGGGAGCCCTAGCCTAAAGCCTAGGGGTGCCCTAGCCTGAAGGCTAGGGGAGCCCTAGCCTTAGCCTAGGGGAGCCCTAGCCTAAAGCCTAGGGGTGCCCTAGCCTGAAGGCAAGGGGAGCCCTAGCCTTAGCCTAGGGGAGCCCTAGCCTAAAGCCTAGGGGTGCCCTAGCCTGAAGGCTAGGGGAGCCGGAGCCTTAGCCTAGGGGAGCCCTAGCCTAAAGCCTAGGGGTGCCCTAGCGTGAAGGCTAGGGGAGCCCTAGCCTTAGCCTAGGGGAGCCTAAAGCCTAGGGGTGCCCTAGCCTGAAGGCTAGGGGAACCCTAGCCTTAGCCTAGGGGAGCCTAAAGCCTAGGGGTGCCCTAGCCTGAAGGCTAGGGGAGCCCTAGCCTTAGCCTACGGGAGCCTAAAGCCTAGGGGTGCCCTAGCCTGAAGGCTAGGGGAGCCCTAGACTTAGCCTAGGGGAGCCTAAAGCCTAGGGGTGCCCTAGCCTGAAGGCTAGGGGAGCCCTAGCCTTAGCCTAGGGGAGCCTAAATCCTAGGGGTGCCCTAGCCTGAAGGCTAGGGGAGCCCTAGCCTTAGCCTAGTGGAGCCCTAGCCTGAAGGCTAGGGGAGCCCTAGCCTTAGCCTAGGGGAGCCTAAAGCCTAGGGGAGCCCTAGCCTGAAGGCTTGGGGAGCCCTAGACTTAGCCTAGGGGAGCCCTAGCCTGAAGGCTAGGGGAGCCCTAGCCTTAGCCTAGGGGAGCCTAAAGCCTAGGGGGGCCCTAGCCTGAAGGCCAGGGGAGGCCTAGCCTTAGCCTAGGGGAGCCAAAAGCCTAGGGGAGCCCTAGCCTGAAGGCCAGGGGAGCCCTAGCCTTAGCCTAGGGGAGCCAAAAGCCTAGGGGAGCTCTAGCCTGAAGGCCAGGGGAGCCCTAGCCTTAGCCTAGGGGAACCAAAAGCCTAGGGGAGCCCTAGCCTGAAGGCCAGGGGAGCCCTACCATTAGCCTAGGCGAGCCAAAAGCCTAGGGGAGCCCTAGCCTGAAGGCCAGGGGAGCCCTAGCCTTAGCCTAGGGGAGCCAAAAGCCTAGGGGAGCCCTAGCCTGAAGGCCAGGGGAGCCCTAGCCTTACCCTAGGGGAGCCAAAAACCTAGGTGAGCCCTAGCCTGAAGGCTAGGGGAGCCCTAGCCTTAGCCTAGGGGAGCCTAAAGCCTAGGGGAGCCCTAGCCTGAAGGCTAGGGGAGCCCTAGCCTTAGCCTAGGGGAGCTTAAAGCCTAGGGGAGCCCTAGCCTGAAGGCTAGGGGAGCCCTAGCCTTAGCCTAGGGGAGCCTAAAGCCTAGGGGGGCCCTAGCCTGAAGGCTAGGGGAGCCCTAGCCTTAGCCTAGGGGAGCCTAAAGCCTAGGGGGCCCTAGCCTGAAGGCTAGGGGAGCCCTAGCCTTAGCCTAGGGGAGCCCTAGCCTGAAGGCTAGGGGAACCCTAGCCTTAGCCTAGGGGAGCCCTAGCCTGAAGGCTAGGGGAGCCCTAGCCTTAGCCTAGGGGAGCCTAAAGCATAGGGTGGCCCTAGCCTGAAGGCTAGGGGAGCCCTAGCCTTAGCCTAGGGGAGCCTAAAGCCTAGGGGGGCCCTAGCCTGAAGGCTAGGGGAGCCCTAGCCTTAGCCTAGGGGAGCCTAAAGCCTAGGGGGCCCTAGCCTGAAGGCTAGGGGAGCCCTAGCCTTAGCCTAGGGGAGCCTAAAGCCTAGGGGGGCCCTACACTGAAGGCTAGGGGAGCCCTAGCCTTAGCCTAGGGGAGCCTAAAACCTAGGGGGGCCCTAGCCTGAAGGCTAGGGGAGCCCTAACCTTAGCCTAGGGGAGCCTAAAGCCTAGGGGGCCCTAGCCTGAAGGCTAGGGGAGCCCTAGCCTTAGCCTAGGGGAGCCCTAGCCTGAAGGCTAGGGGAGCCCAAGCCTTAGCCTAGGGGAGCCCTAGCCTGAAGGCTAGGGGAGCCCTAGCCTTAGCCTAGGGGAGCCTAAAGCCTAGGGAGGCCCTAGCCTGAAGGCTAGGGGAGCCCTAGCTTTAGCCTAGGGGAGCCAAAAGCCTAGGGGGGCCCTAGCCTGAAGGCTAGGGGAGCCCTAGCCTTAGCCTAGGGGAGCCTAAAGCCTAGGGGGGCCCTAGCCTGAAGGCTAGGGGAGCCCTAGCCTTAGCCTAGGGGAGCCTAAAGCCTTGGTGGCCCTAGCCTGAAGGCTAGGGGAGCCCTAGCCTTAGCCTAGGGGAGCCTAAAGCCTAGAGGGGCCCTAGCCTGAAGGCTAGGGGAGCCCTAGCCTTAGCCTAGGGGAGCCTAAAGCCTAGGGGGGCCCTACCTGAAGGCTAGGGGAGCCCTAGCCTTAGCCTAGGGGAGCCTAAAGCCTAGGGTGGCCCTAGCCTGAAGGCGAGGGGAGCCCTAGCCTTAGCCTAGGGGAGCCTAAAGTCTAGGGGGGCCCTAGCCTGAAGGCGAGGGGAGCCCTAGCCTTAGCCTAGGGGAGCCTAAAGCCTAGGGGGGCCCTAGCCTGAAGGCTATGGGAGCCCTAGCCTTAGGCTAGGGGATCCTAAAGCCTAGGGGGGCCCTAGCCTGAAGGCTAGGGGAGCCCTAGCCTTAGCCTAGCGGAGCCTAAAGCCTAGGGGTGCCCTAGCCTGAAGGCTAGGGGAGCCCTAGCCTTAGCCTAGGGGAGCCAAAAGCCTAGGGGGGCCCTAGCCTGAAGGCTAGGGGAGCCCTAGCCTTAGCCTAGGGGAGCCAAAAGCCTAGGGGGGCCCTAGCCTGAATGCTAGGGGAGCCCTAGCCTTAGCCTAGGGGAGCCAAAAGCCTAGGGGAGCCCTAGCCTCAAGGCTAGGGGAGCCCTAGCCTTAGCCTAGGGGAGCCAAAAGCCTAGGGGAGCCCTAGCCTCAAGGCTAGGGGAGCCCTAGCCTTAGCCTAGGGGAGCCAAAAGCCTAGGGGAGCCTTAGCCTCAAGGCTAGGGGAGCCCTAGCCTTAGCCTAGGGGAGCCAAAAGCCTAGGGAAGCCCTAGCCTGAAGGCTAGGGGAGCCCTAGCCTTAGCCTAGGGGAGCCTAAAGCCTAGGGGTGCCCTAGCCTGAAGGCTAGGGGAGCCCTAGCCTTAGCCTAGGGGAGCCCTAGCCTAAAGCCTAGGGGTGCCCTAGCCTGAAGGCTAGGGGAGCCCTAGCCTTAGCCTAGGGGAGCCTAAAGCCTAGGGGTGCCCTAGCCTGAAGGCTAGGGGAGCCCTGGCCTTAGCCTAGGGGAGCCTAAAGCCTAGGGGTGCCCTAGCCTGAAGGCTAGGGGAGCCCTAGCCTTAGCCTAGGGGAGCCTAATGACTAGGGCTGCCCTAGCCTGAAGGCTAAGGGAGCCCTAGCCTTAGCCTAGGGGAGCCCTAGCCTAAAGCCTAGGGGTGCCCTAGCCTGAAGGCTAGGGGAGCCCTAGCCTTAGCCTAGGGGAGCCCTAGCCTAAAGCCTAGGGGTGCCCTAGCCTGAAGGCTAGGGGAGCCCTAGCCTTAGCCTAGGGGAGCCCTAGCCTAAAGCCTAGGGGTGCCCTAGCCTGAAGGCTAGGGGAGCCCTAGCCTTAGCCTAGGGGAGCCCTAGCCTAAAGCCTAGGGGTGCCCTAGCCTGAAGGCAAGGGGAGCCCTAGCCTTAGCCTAGGGGAGCCCTAGCCTAAAGCCTAGGGGTGCCCTAGCCTGAAGGCTAGGGGAGCCGGAGCCTTAGCCTAGGGGAGCCCTAGCCTAAAGCCTAGGGGTGCCCTAGCGTGAAGGCTAGGGGAGCCCTAGCCTTAGCCTAGGGGAGCCTAAAGCCTAGGGGTGCCCTAGCCTGAAGGCTAGGGGAACCCTAGCCTTAGCCTAGGGGAGCCTAAAGCCTAGGGGTGCCCTAGCCTGAAGGCTAGGGGAGCCCTAGCCTTAGCCTACGGGAGCCTAAAGCCTAGGGGTGCCCTAGCCTGAAGGCTAGGGGAGCCCTCGACTTAGCCTAGGGGAGCCTAAAGCCTAGGGGTGCCCTAGCCTGAAGGCTAGGGGAGCCCTAGCCTTAGCCTAGGGGAGCCTAAATCCTAGGGGTGCCCTAGCCTGAAGGCTAGGGGAGCCCTAGCCTTAGCCTAGTGGAGCCCTAGCCTGAAGGCTAGGGGAGCCCTAGCCTTAGCCTAGGGGAGCCTAAAGCCTAGGGGAGCCCTAGCCTGAAGGCTTGGGGAGCCCTAGACTTAGCCTAGGGGAGCCCTAGCCTGAAGGCTAGGGGAGCCCTAGCCTTAGCCTAGGGGAGCCTAAAGCCTAGGGGGGCCCTAGCCTGAAGGCCAGGGGAGGCCTAGCCTTAGCCTAGGGGAGCCAAAAGCCTAGGGGAGCCCTAGCCTGAAGGCCAGGGGAGCCCTAGCCTTAGCCTAGGGGAGCCAAAAGCCTAGGGGAGCTCTAGCCTGAAGGCCAGGGGAGCCCTAGCCTTAGCCTAGGGGAACCAAAAGCCTAGGGGAGCCCTAGCCTGAAGGCCAGGGGAGCCCTACCATTAGCCTAGGCGAGCCAAAAGCCTAGGGGAGCCCTAGCCTGAAGGCCAGGGGAGCCCTAGCCTTAGCCTAGGGGAGCCAAAAGCCTAGGGGAGCCCTAGCCTGAAGGCCAGGGGAGCCCTAGCCTTACCCTAGGGGAGCCAAAAACCTAGGTGAGCCCTAGCCTGAAGGCTAGGGGAGCCCTAGCCTTAGCCTAGGGGAGCCTAAAGCCTAGGGGAGCCCTAGCCTGAAGGCTAGGGGAGCCCTAGCCTTAGCCTAGGGGAGCTTAAAGCCTAGGGGAGCCCTAGCCTGAAGGCTAGGGGAGCCCTAGCCTTAGCCTAGGGGAGCCTAAAGCCTAGGGGAGCCCTTGCCTGAAGGCTAGGAGAGCCCTAGCTTAGCCTAGGGGAGCCTAAAGCCTAGGGGAGCCCTAGCCTGAAGGCTAGGGGAGCCCTAGCCTTAGCCTAGGGGAGCCTAAAGCCTAGGGGAGCCCTAGCCTGAAGGCTAGGGGAGCCCTAGCCTTAGCCTAGGGCAGCCTAAAGCCTAGGGGTGCCCTAGCCTGAAGGCTAGGGGAGCCCTAGCCTTAGCCTAGGGGAGCCTAAAGCCTAGGGATGCCCTAGACTGAAGGCTAGGGGAACCCTAGCCTTAGCCTAGGGGAGCCTAAAGCCTAGGGGTGCCCTAGCCTGAAGGCTAGGGGAGCCCTAGCCTTAGCCTAGGGGAGGCTAAAGCCTAGGGGTGCCCTAGCCTGAAGGCTAGGGGAGCCCTAGCCTTAGCCTAGGGGAGCCTAAAGCCTAGCGGTGCCCTAGCCTGAAGGCTAGGGGAGCCCTAGCCTTAGCCTAGGGGAGCCTAAAGCCTAGGGGTGCCCTAGCCTGAAGGCTAGGGGAGCCCTAGCCTTAGCCTAGAGGAAACTAAAGCCTAGGGGTGCCCTAGCCTGAAGGCTAGGGGAGCCCTAGCCTTAGCCTAGGGAAGCCTAAAACCTAGGGGTGCCCTAGCCTGAAGGCTAGGGGAGCCCTAGCCTTAGCCTAGGGGAGCCCTAGCCTAAAGCCTAGGGGTGCCCTAGACTGAAGGCTAGGGAAGCCCTAGCCTTAGCCTAGGGGAGCCTAAAGCCTAGGGGTGCCCTAGCCTGAAGGCTAGGGGAGCCCTAGCCTTAGCCTAGGGGAGCCTAAAGCCTAGGGGTGCCCTAGCCTGAAGGCTAGCGGAGCCCTAGCCTTAGCCTAGGGGAGCCTAAAGCCTAGGGTTGCCCTAGCCTGAAGGCTAGGGGAGCCCTAGCCTTAGCCTAGGGGAGCTCTAGCCTAAAGCCTAGGGGTGCCCTAGCCTGAAGGCTAGGGAAGCCCTAGCCTTAGCCTAGGGGAGGCTAAAGCCTAGGGGTGCCCTAGACTGAAGGCTAGGTGAGCCCTAGCCTTAGCCAAGGGGAGCCCTAGCCTAAAACCTAGGGGTGCCCTAGCCTGAAGGCTAGGGGAGCCCTAGCCTTAGCCTAGGGGAGCCTAAAGCCTAGGGGTGCCCTAGCCTGAAGGCTAGGGGAGCCCTAGCCTTAGCCTAGGGGAGCCTAAAGCCTAGGGGTGCCCTAGCCTGAAGGCTAGGGGAGCCCTAGCCTTAGCCTAGGGGAGCCTAATGACTAGTGGTGCCCTAGCCTTAAGGCTAGGGGAGCCCTAGGCTTAGCCTAGGGGAGCCCTAGCCTAAAGCCTAGGGGTGCCCTAGCCTGAAGGCTAGGGGAGCCCTAGCCTGAAGGCTAGGGGAGCCCTAGCCTTAACCGAGGGGAGCCCTAGCCTAAAGCCTAGGGGTGCCCTAGCCTGAAGGCTAGGGGAGCCGAAGCCTTAGCCTAGGGGAGCCCTAGCCTAAAGCCTAGGGGTGCCCTAGCCTGAAGGCTAGGGGAGCCCTAGCCTTAGCCTAGGGGAGCCTAAAGCCTAGGGGTGCCCTAGCCTGAAGGCTAGGGGAGCCCTAGCCTTAGCCTAGGGAAGCCCTAGCCTGAAGGCTAGGGGAGCCCTAGCCTTAGCCTAGGGGAGCCTAAAGCCTAGGGGTGCCCTAGCCTGAAGGCTAGGGGAGCCCTAGCCTTAGCCTAGGGGAGCCCTAGCCTGAAGGCTAGGGGAGCCCTAGCCTTAGCCCAGGGGAGCCTAAAGCCTAGGGGAGCCCTAGACTGAAGGCTAGGGGAGCCCTAGACTTAGCCTAGGGGAACCCTAGCCTGAAGGCTAGGGGAGCCCTAGCCTTAGCCTAGGGGAGCCCTAGCCTGAAGGCTAGGGGAGCCCTAGCCTTAGCCTAGGGGAGCCTAAAGCCTAGGGGGGCCCTAGCCTGAAGGCTAGGGGAGCCCTAGCCTTAGCCTAGGGGAGCCTAAAGCCTAGGGGTGCCCTAGCCTGAAGGCTAGGGGAGCCCTAGCCTTAACCTAGGGGAGCCCTAGCCTAAAGCCTAGGGGTGCCCTAGCCTGAAGGCTAGGGGAGCCCTAGCCTTAGCCTAGGGGAGCCTAAAGCCTAGGGGTGCCCTAGCCTGAAGGCTAGGGGAGCCCTAGCCTTAGCCTAGGGGAGCCTAAAGCCTAGGGGTGCCCTAGCCTGAAGGCTAGGGGAGCCCTAGCCTTAGCCTAGGGGAGCCCTAGCCTAAGGCCTAGCGGTGCCCTAGCCTGAAGGCTAGGGGAGCCCTAGCCTTAGCCTAGGGGAGCCTAAAGCCTAGGGGTGCCCTAGCCTGAAGGCTAGGGGAACCCTAGACTTAGCCTAGGGGAGCCTAAAGCCTAGGGGTGCCCTAGCCTGAAGGCTAGGGGAGCCCTAGCCTTAGCCTACGGGAGCCTAAAGCCTAGGGGTGCCCAGCCTGAAGGCTAGGGGAGCACTAGTCTTAGCCTAGGGGAGCCTAAAGCCTAGGGGTGCCCTAGCCTGAAGGCTAGGGGAGCCCTAGCCTTAGCCTAGGGGAGCCCTAGCCTGAAGGCTAGGGGAGCCCTAGCCTTAGCCCAGGGGAGCCTAAAGCCTATGGGAGCCCTAGCCTGAAGGCTAGGGGATCCCTAGACTTAGCCTAGGGGAGCCCTAGCCTGAAGGCTAGGGGAGCCCTAGCCTTAGCCTAGGGGAGCCCTAGCCTGAAGGCTAGGGGAGCCCTAGCCTTAGCCTAGGGGAGCCTAAAGCCTAGGGGGGCCCTAGCCTGAAGGCTAGGGTAGCCCTAGCCTTAGCCTAGGGGACCCTAAAGCCTAGGGGGGCCCTAGCCTGAAGGCTAGGGGAGCCCTAGCCTTAGCCTAGGGGAGCCTAAAGCCTAGGGGGGCCCTAGCCTGAAGGCAAGGGGAGCCCTAGCCTTAGCCTAGGGGAGCCTAAAGCCTAGGGGGCCCTAGCCTGAAGGCTAGGGGAGCCTTAGCCTTAGCCTAGGGGAGCCCTAGCCTGAAGGCTAGGGGAACCCTAGCCTTAGCCTAGGGGAGCCCTAGCCTGAAGGCTAGGGGAGCCCTAGCCTTAGCCTAGGGGAGCCTAAAGCCTAGGGTGGCCCTAGCATGAAGGCTAGGGGAGCCCTAGCCTTAGCCTAGGGGAGCCTAAAGCCTAGGGGGGCCCTAGCCTGAAGGCTAGGGGAGCCCTGGCCTTAGCCTAGGGGAGCCTAAAGCCTAGGGGGCCCTAGCCTGAAGGCTAGGGGAGCCCTCGCCTTAGCCTAGGGGAGCCTAAAGCCTAGGGGGGCCCTACCCTGAAGGCTAGGGGAGCCCTAGCCTTAGCCTAGGGGAGCCTAAAGCCTAGGGGGGCCCTAGCCTGAAGGCTAGGGGAGCCCTAGCCTTAGCCTAGGGGAGCCTAAAGCCTAGGGGGCCCTAGCCTGAAGGCTAGGGGAGCCCTAGCCTTAGCCTAGGGGAGCCCTAGCCTGAAGGCTAGGGGAACCCTAGCCTTAGCCTAGGGGAGACCTAGCCTGAAGGCTAGGGGAGCCCTAGCCTTAGCCTAGGGGAGCCTAAAGCCTAGGGTGGCCCTATCCTGAAGGCTAGGGGAGCCCTAGCCTTAGTCTAGGGGAGCATAAAGCCTAGGGGGCCATAGCCTGAAGGCTAGGGGAGCCCTAGCCTTAGCCTAGGGGAGCCTAAAGCCTAGGGGGGCCCTACCCTGAAGGCTAGGGGAGCCCTAGCCTTAGCCTAGGGGAGCCTAAAGCCTAGGGGGGCCCTAGCCTGAAGGCTAGGGGAGCCCTAGCCTTAGCCTAGGGGAGCCTAAAGCCTAGGGGGCCCTAGCCTGAAAGCTAGGGGAGCCCTAGCCTTAGCCTAGGGGAGCCCTAGCCGGAAGGCTAGGGGAACCCTAGCCTTAGCCTAGGGGAGCCCTAGCCTGAAGGCTAGGGGAGCCCTAGCCTTAGCTTAGGGGAGCCTAAAGCATAGGGTGGCCCTAGCCTGAAGGCTAGGGGAGCCCTAGCCTTAGCCTAGGGGAGCCTAAAGCCTAGGGGGGACCTAGCCTGAAGGCTAGGGGAGCCCTAGCCTTAGCCTAGGGGAGCCTAAAGCCTAGGGGGCCCTAGCCTGAAGGCTAGGGGAGCCCTAGCCTTAGCGTAGGGGAGCCCAAAGCCTAGGGGGGCCCTACCCTGAAGGCTAGGGGAGCCCTAGCCTTAGCCTAGGGGAGCCTATGGCCTAGGGCGGCCCTAGCCTGAAGGCTAGGGGAGCCCTAACCTTAGCCTAGGGGAGCCTAAAGCCTAGGGGGCCCTAGCCTGAAGGCTAGGGGAGCCCTAGCCTTAGCCTAGGGGAGCCCTAGCCTGAAGGCTAGGGGAGCCCTAGCCTTAGCCTAGGGGAGCCTAAAGCCTAGGGGGGCCCTAGCCTGAAGGCTAGGGGAGCCCTAGCCTTAGCCTAGGGGATCCTAAAGCCTAGGGGGGCCCTAGCCTGAAGGCTAGGGGAGCCCTAGCCTTAGCCTAGGGGAGCCTAAAGCCTAGGGGGCCCTAGCCTGAAGGCTAGGGGAGCCCTAGCCTTAGCCTAGGGGAGCCTAAAGCCTTGGGGGCCCTAGCCTGAAGGCTAGGGGAGCCCTAGCCTTAGCCTAGGGAAGCCTAAAGCCTAGGGGGGCTCTAGCCTGAAGGCTAGGGGAGCCCTAGCCTTAGCCTAGGGGAGCCTAAAGCCTAGGGGGGCCCTACCTGAGGGCTAGGGGAGACCTAGCCTTAGCCTAGGGGAGCCTAAAGCCTAGGGGGGCCCAAGCCTGAAGGCTAGGGGAGCCCTAGCCTTAGCCTAGGGGAGCCTAAAGCCTAGGGGGGCCCTAGCCTGAAGGCGAGGGGAGCCCTAGCCTTAGCCTAGGGGAGCCTAAAGCCTAGGGGGGCCCTAGCCTGAAGGCTAGGGGAGCCCTAGCCTTAGGCTAGGGGATCCTAAAGCCTAGGGGGGGCCCTAGCCTGAAGGCTAGGGGAGCCCTAGCCTTAGCCTAGGGGAGCCTAAAGCCTAGGTGGGGCCCTAGCCTGAAGGCTAGGGGAGCCCTAGCCTTAGCCTAGGGGAGCCAAAACCTAGGGGGGCCCTAGCCTGAAGGCTTGGGGAGCCCTAGCCTTAGCCTAGGGGAGCCAAAAGCCTAGGGGGGCCCTAGCCTGAAGGCTAGGGGAGCCCTAGCCTTAGCCTAGGGGAGCCAAAAGCGTAGGGGAGCCCTAGCCTCAAGGCTAGGGGAGCCCTAGCCTTAGCCTAGGGGAGCCAAAAGCCTAGGGGAGCCCTAGCCTCAAGGCTAGGGGAGCCCTAGCCTTAGCCTAGGGGAGCCAAAAGCCTAGGGGAGCCTTAGCCTCAAGGCTAGGGGAGCCCTAGCCTTAGCCTAGGGGAGCCAAAAGCCTAGGGGAGCCCTAGCCTGAAGGCTAGGGGAGCCCTAGCCTTAGCCTAGGGGAGCCTAAAGCCTAGGGGTGCCCTAGCCTGAAGGCTAGGGGAGCCCTAGCCTTAGCCTAGGGGAGCCCTAGCCTAAAGCCTAGGGGTGCCCTAGCCTGAAGTCTAGGGGACCCCTAGCCTTAGCCTAGGGGAGCCTAAAGCCTAGGGGTGCCCTAGCCTGAAGGCTAGGGGAGCCCTAGCCTTAGCCTAGGGGAGCCTAAAGCCTAGGGGTGCCCTAGCCTGAAGGCTAGGGGAGCCCTAGCCTTAGCCTAGGGGAGCCTAAAGCCTAGGGGTGCCCTAGCCTGAAGGCTAGGGGAGTCCTAGCCTTAGCCTAGGGGAGCCTAATGACTAGGGGAGCCCTAGCCTGAAGGCTAGGGGAGCCCTAGCCTTAGCCCAGGGGAGCCTAAAGCCTAGGGGAGCCCTAGACTGAAGGCTAGGGGAGCCCTAGCCTTAGCCTAGGGGAGCCTAAAGCCTAGGGGGGCCCTAGCCTGAAGGCTAGGGGAGCCCTAGCCTTAGCCTAGGGGAGCCTAAAGCCTAGGGGTGCCGTAGCCTGAAGGCTAGGGGAGCCCTAGCCTTAACCTAGGGGAGCCCTAGCCTAAAGCCTAGGGGTGCCCTAGCCTGAAGGCTAGGGGAGCCCTAGCCTTAGCCTAGGGGAGCCTAAAGCCTAGGGGTGCCCTAGCCTGAAGGCTAGGGGAGCCCTAGCCTTAGCCTAGGGGAGCCTAAAGCCTAGGGGTGCCCTAGCCTGAAGGCTAGGGGAGCCCTAGCCTTAGCCTAGGGGAGCCCTAGCCTAAGGCCTAGCGGTGCCCTAGCCTGAAGGCTAGGGGAGCCCTAGCCTTAGCCTAGGGGAGCCTAAAGCCTAGGGGTGCCCTAGCCTGAAGGCTAGGGGAACCCTAGACTTAGCCTAGGGGAGCCTAAAGCCTAGGGGTGCCCTAGCCTGAAGGCTAGGGGAGCCCTAGCCTTAGCCTACGGGAGCCTAAAGCCTAGGGGTGCCCTAGCCTGAAGGCTAGGGGAGCACTAGTCTTAGCCTAGGGGAGCCTAAAGCCTAGGGGTGCCCTAACCTGAAGGCTAGGGGAGCCCTAGCCTTAGCCTAGGGAACCCTAGCCTGAAGGCTAGGGGAGCCCTTGCCTTAGCCCAGGGGAGCCTAAAGCCTAGGGGAGCCCTAGCCTGAAGGCTAGGGGAGCCCTAGACTTAGCCTAGGGGAGCCCTAGCCTGAAGGCTAGGGGAGCCCTAGCCTTAGCCTAGGGGAGCCCTAACCTGAAGGCTAGGGGAGCCCTAGCCTTAGCCTAGGGGAGCCTAAAGCCTAGGGGGGCCCTAGCCTGAAGGCTAGGGGAGCCCTAGCCTTAGCCTAGGGGACCCTAAAGCCTAGGGGGGCCCTAGCCTGAAGGCTAGGGGAGCCCTAGCCTTAGCCTAGGGGAGCCTAAAGCCTAGGGGGGCCCTAGCCTGAAGGCTAGGGGAGCCCTAGCCTTAGCCTAGGGGAGCCTAAAGCCTAGGGGGCCCTAGCCTGAAGGCTAGGGGAGCCTTAGCCTTAGCCTAGGGGAGCCCTAGCCTGAAGGCTAGGGGAACCCTAGCCTTAGCCTAGGGGAGCCCTAGCCTGAAGGCTAGGGGAGCCCTAGCCTTAACCTAGGGGAGCCTAAAGCCTAGGGTGGCCCTAGCCTGAAGGCTAGGGGAGCCCTAGCCTTAGCCTAGGGGAGCCTAAAGCCTAGGGGGGCCCTAGCCTGAAGGCTAGGGGAGCCCTGGCCTTAGCCTAGGGGAGCCTAAAGCCTAGGGGGCCCTAGCCTGAAGGCTAGGGGAGCCCTCGCCTTAGCCTAGGGGAGCCTAAAGCCTAGGGGGGCCCTACCCTGAAGGCTAGGGGAGCCCTAGCCTTAGCCTAGGGGAGCCTAAAGCCTAGGGGGGCCCTAGCCTGAAGGCTAGGGGAGCCCTAGCCTTAGCCTAGGGGAGCCTAAAGCCTAGGGGGCCCTAGCCTGAAGGCTAGGGGAGCCCTAGCCTTAGCCTAGGGGAGCCCTAGCCTGAAGGCTAGGGGAACCCTAGCCTTAGCCTAGGGGAGACCTAGCCTGAAGGCTAGGGGAGCCCTAGCCTTAGTCTAGGGGAGCATAAAGCCTAGGGGGCCATAGCCTGAAGGCTAGGGGAGCCCTAGCCTTAGCCTAGGGGAGCCCTAGCCTGAAGGCTAGGGGAACCCTAGCCTTAGCCTAGGGGAGACCTAGCCTGAAGGCGAGGGGAGCCCTAGCCTTAGGCTAGGGGAGCATAAAGCCTAGGGGGCCATAGCCTGAAGGCTAGG
Source organism: Tenrec ecaudatus (assembly GCF_050624435.1). Lineage (NCBI taxonomy): Eukaryota > Metazoa > Chordata > Mammalia > Afrosoricida > Tenrecidae > Tenrec > Tenrec ecaudatus. The sequence goes on from NW_027459650.1 coordinate 23,844, forward strand.
GGAGCCCTAGCCTTAGCCTAGGGGAGCCTAAAGCCTAGGGGGGCCCTACCCTGAAGGCTAGGGGAGCCCTAGCCTTAGCCTAGGGGAGCCTATGGCCTAGGGCGGCCCTAGCCTGAAGGCTAGGGGAGCCCTAACCTTAGCCTAGGGGAGCCTAAAGCCTAGGGGGCCCTAGCCTGAAGGCTAGGGGAGCCCTAGCCTTAGCCTAGGGGAGCCCTAGCCTGAAGGCTAGGGGAGCCCTAGCCTTAGCCTAGGGGAGCCTAAAGCCTAGGGGGGCCCTAGCCTGAAGGCTAGGGGAGCCCTAGCCTTAGCCTAGGGGATCCTAAAGCCTGGGGGGGCCCTAGCCTGAAGGCTAGGGGAGCCCTAGCCTTAGCCTAGGGGAGCCTAAAGCCTAGGGGGGCCCTAGCCTGAAGGCTAGGGGAGCCCTAGCCTTAGCCTAGGGGAGCCTAAAGCCTTGGGGGCCCTAGCCTGAAGGCTAGGGGAGCCCCAGCCTTAGCCTAGGGGAGCCTAAAGCCTAGCGGGGCTCTAGCCTGAAGGCTAGGGGAGCCCTAGCCTTAGCCTAGGGGAGCCTAAAGCCTAGGGGGGCCCTACCTGAGGGCTAGGGGAGCCCTAGCCTTAGCCTAGGGGAGCCTAAAGCCTAGGAGGGCCCTAGCCTGAAGGCTAGGGGAGCCCTAGCCTTAGCCTAGGGGAGCCTAAAGCCTAGGGGTGCCCTAGCCTGAAGGCTAGGGGAGCCCTAGCCTTAGCCTAGGGGAGCCCTAGCCTGAAGGCTAGGGGAGCCCTAGCCTTAGCCCAGGGGAGCCTAAAGCCTAGGGGAGCCCTAGATTGAAGGCTAGGGGAGCCCTAGACTTAGCCTAGGGGAACCCTAGCCTGAAGGCTAGGGGAGCCCTAGCCTTAGCCTAGGGGAGCCCTAGCCTGAAGGCTAGGGGAGCCCTAGCCTTAGCCTAGGGGAGCCTAAAGCCTAGGGGGGCCCTAGCCTGAAGGCTAGGGGAGCCCTAGCCTTAGCCTAGGGGAGCCTAAAGCCTAGGGGTGCCCTAGCCTGAAGGCTAGGGGAGCCCTAGCCTTAACCTAGGGGAGCCCTAGCCTAAAGCCTAGGGGTGCCCTAGCCTGAAGGCTAGGGGAGCCCTAGCCTTAGCCTAGGGGAGCCTAAAGCCTAGGGGTGCCCTAGCCTGAAGGCTAGGGGAGCCCTAGCCTTAGCCTAGGGGAGCCTAAAGCCTAGGGGTGCCCTAGCCTGAAGGCTAGGGGAGCCCTAGCCTTAGCCTAGGGGAGCCCTAGCCTAAGGCTTAGCGGTGCCCTAGCCTGAAGGCTAGGGGAGCCCTAGCCTTAGCCTAGGGGAGCCTAAAGCCTAGGGGTGCCCTAGCCTGAAGGCTAGGGGAACCCTAGACTTAGCCTAGGGGAGACTAAAGCCTAGGGGTGCCCTAGCCTGAAGGCTAGGGGAGCCCTAGCCTTAGCCTACGGGAGCCTAAAGCCTAGGGGTGCCCTAGCCTGAAGGCTAGGGGAGCACTAGTCTTAGCCTAGGGGAGCCTAAAGCCTAGGGGTGCCCTAGCCTGAAGGCTAGGGGAGCCCTAGCCTTAGCCTAGGGGAGCCCTAGCCTGAAGGCTAGGGGAGCCCTAGCCTTAGCCCAGGGGAGCCTAAAGCCTAGGGGAGCCCTAGCCTGAAGGCTAGGGGATCCCTAGACTTAGCCTAGGGGAGCCCTAGCCTGAAGGCTAGGGGAGCCCTAGCCTTAGCCTAGGGGAGCCCTAGCCTGAAGGCTAGGGGAGCCCTAGCCTTAGCCTAGGGGAGCCTAAAGCCTAGGGGGGCCCTAGCCTGAAGGCTAGGGGAGCCCTAGCCTTAGCCTAGGGGACCCTAAAGCCTAGGGGGGCCCTAGCCTGAAGGCTAGGGGAGCCCTAGCCTTAGCCTAGGGGAGCCTAAAGCCTAGGGGGGCCCTAGCCTGAAGGCTAGGGGAGCCCTAGCCTTAGCCTAGGGGAGCCTAAAGCCTAGGGGGCCCTAGCCTGAAGGCTAGGGGAGCCTTAGCCTTAGCCTAGGGGAACCCTAGCCTGAAGGCTAGAGGAACCCTAGCCTTAGCCTAGGGGAGCCCTAGCCTGAAGGCTAGGGGAGCCCTAGCCTTAGCCTAGGGGAGCCTAAAGCCTAGGGTGGCCCTAGCCTGAAGGCTAGGGGAGCCCTAGCCTTAGCCTAGGGGAGCCTAAAGCCTAGGGGGGCCCTAGCCTGAAGGCTAGGGGAGCCCTGGCCTTAGCCTAGGGGAGCCTAAAGCCTAGGGGGCCCTAGCCTGAAGGCTAGGGGAGCCCTCGCCTTAGCCTAGGGGAGCCTAAAGCCTAGGGGGGCCCTACCCTGAAGGCTAGGGGAGCCCTAGCCTTACCCTAGGGGAGCCTAAAGCCTAGGGGGGCCCTAGCCTGAAGGCAAGGGGAGCCCTAGCCTTAGCCTAGGGGAGCCTAAAGCCTAGGGGGCCCTAGCCTGAAGGCTAGGGGAGCCCTAGCCTTAGCCTAGGGGAGCCCTAGCCTGAAGGCTAGGGGAACCCTAGCCTTAGCCTAGGGGAGACCTAGCCTGAAGGCTAGGGGAGCCCTAGCCTTAGCCTAGGGGAGCCTAAAGCCTAGGGTGGCCCTATCCTGAAGGCTAGGGGAGCCCTAGCCTTAGTCTAGGGGAGCATAAAGCCTAGGGGGCCATAGCCTGAAGGCTAGGGGAGCCCTAGCCTTAGCCTAGGGGAGCCTAAAGCCTAGGGGGGCCCTACCCTGAAGGCTAGGGGAGCCCTAGCCTTAGCCTAGGGGAGCCTAAAGCCTAGGGGGGCCCTAGCCTGAAGGCTAGGGGAGCCCTAGCCTTAGCCTAGGGGAGCCTAAAGCCTAGGGGGCCCTAGCCTGAAGGCTAGGGGAGCCCTAGCCTTAGCCTAGGGGAGCCTAAAGCCTAGGGGTGCCCTAGCCTGAAGGCTAGGGGAGCCCTAGCCTTAGCCTAGGGGAGCCTAAAGCCTAGGGGTGCCCTAGCCTGAAGGCTAGGGGAGCCCTAGCCTTAGCCTAGGGGAGCCTAAAGCCTAGGGGTGCCCTAGCCTGAAGGCTAGGGGAGCCCTAGCCTTAGCCTAGGGGAGCCTAATGACTAGGGGAGCCCTAGCCTGAAGGCTAGGGGAGCCCTAGCCTTAGCCCAGGGGAGCCTAAAGCCTAGGGGAGCCCTAGACTGAAGGCTAGGGGAGCCCTAGCCTTAGCCTAGGGGAGCCTAAAGCCTAGGGGGGCCCTAGCCTGAAGGCTAGGGGAGCCCTAGCCTTAGCCTAGGGGAGCCTAAAGCCTAGGGGTGCCGTAGCCTGAAGGCTAGGGGAGCCCTAGCCTTAACCTAGGGGAGCCCTAGCCTAAAGCCTAGGGGTGCCCTAGCCTGAAGGCTAGGGGAGCCCTAGCCTTAGCCTAGGGGAGCCTAAAGCCTAGGGGTGCCCTAGCCTGAAGGCTAGGGGAGCCCTAGCCTTAGCCTAGGGGAGCCTAAAGCCTAGGGGTGCCCTAGCCTGAAGGCTAGGGGAGCCCTAGCCTTAGCCTAGGGGAGCCCTAGCCTAAGGCCTAGCGGTGCCCTAGCCTGAAGGCTAGGGGAGCCCTAGCCTTAGCCTAGGGGAGCCTAAAGCCTAGGGGTGCCCTAGCCTGAAGGCTAGGGGAACCCTAGACTTAGCCTAGGGGAGCCTAAAGCCTAGGGGTGCCCTAGCCTGAAGGCTAGGGGAGCCCTAGCCTTAGCCTACGGGAGCCTAAAGCCTAGGGGTGCCCTAGCCTGAAGGCTAGGGGAGCACTAGTCTTAGCCTAGGGGAGCCTAAAGCCTAGGGGTGCCCTAACCTGAAGGCTAGGGGAGCCCTAGCCTTAGCCTAGGGAACCCTAGCCTGAAGGCTAGGGGAGCCCTTGCCTTAGCCCAGGGGAGCCTAAAGCCTAGGGGAGCCCTAGCCTGAAGGCTAGGGGAGCCCTAGACTTAGCCTAGGGGAGCCCTAGCCTGAAGGCTAGGGGAGCCCTAGCCTTAGCCTAGGGGAGCCCTAACCTGAAGGCTAGGGGAGCCCTAGCCTTAGCCTAGGGGAGCCTAAAGCCTAGGGGGGCCCTAGCCTGAAGGCTAGGGGAGCCCTAGCCTTAGCCTAGGGGACCCTAAAGCCTAGGGGGGCCCTAGCCTGAAGGCTAGGGGAGCCCTAGCCTTAGCCTAGGGGAGCCTAAAGCCTAGGGGGGCCCTAGCCTGAAGGCTAGGGGAGCCCTAGCCTTAGCCTAGGGGAGCCTAAAGCCTAGGGGGCCCTAGCCTGAAGGCTAGGGGAGCCTTAGCCTTAGCCTAGGGGAGCCCTAGCCTGAAGGCTAGGGGAACCCTAGCCTTAGCCTAGGGGAGCCCTAGCCTGAAGGCTAGGGGAGCCCTAGCCTTAACCTAGGGGAGCCTAAAGCCTAGGGTGGCCCTAGCCTGAAGGCTAGGGGAGCCCTAGCCTTAGCCTAGGGGAGCCTAAAGCCTAGGGGGGCCCTAGCCTGAAGGCTAGGGGAGCCCTGGCCTTAGCCTAGGGGAGCCTAAAGCCTAGGGGGCCCTAGCCTGAAGGCTAGGGGAGCCCTCGCCTTAGCCTAGGGGAGCCTAAAGCCTAGGGGGGCCCTACCCTGAAGGCTAGGGGAGCCCTAGCCTTAGCCTAGGGGAGCCTAAAGCCTAGGGGGGCCCTAGCCTGAAGGCTAGGGGAGCCCTAGCCTTAGCCTAGGGGAGCCTAAAGCCTAGGGGGCCCTAGCCTGAAGGCTAGGGGAGCCCTAGCCTTAGCCTAGGGGAGCCCTAGGCTGAAGGCTAGGGGAACCCTAGCCTTAGCCTAGGGGAGACCTAGCCTGAAGGCTAGGGGAGCCCTAGCCTTAGTCTAGGGGAGCATAAAGCCTAGGGGGCCATAGCCTGAAGGCTAGGGGAGCCCTAGCCTTAGCCTAGGGGAGCCCTAGCCTGAAGGCTAGGGGAACCCTAGCCTTAGCCTAGGGGAGACCTAGCCTGAAGGCTAGGGGAGCCCTAGCCTTAGGCTAGGGGAGCATAAAGCCTAGGGGGCCATAGCCTGAAGGCTAGGGGAGCCCTAGCCTTAGCCTAGGGGAGCCTAAAGCCTAGGGGGGCCCTACCCTGAAGGCTAGGGGAGCCCTAGCCTTAGCCTAGGGGAGCCTATGGCCTAGGGCGGCCCTAGCCTGAAGGCTAGGGGAGCCCTAACCTTAGCCTAGGGGAGCCAAAAGCCTAGGGGGCCCTAGCCTGAAGGCTAGGGGAGCCCTAGCCTTAGCCTAGGGGAGCCCTAGCCTGAAGGCTAGGGGAGCCCTAGCCTTAGCCTAGGGGAGCCTAAAGCCTAGGGGGGCCCTAGCCTGAAGGCTAGGGGAGCCCTAGCCTTAGCCTAGGGGATCCTAAAGCCTAGGGGGGCCCTAGCCTGAAGGCTAGGGGAGCCCTAGCCTTAGCCTAGGGGAGCCTAAAGCCTAGGGGGGCCCTAGCCTGAAGGCTAGGGGAGCCCTAGCCTTAGCCTAGGGGAGCCTAAAGCCTTGGGGGCCCTAGCCTGAAGGCTAGGGGAGCCCTAGCCTTAGCCTAGGGGAGCCTAAAGCCTAGCGGGGCTCTAGCCTGAAGGCTAGGGGAGCCCTAGCCTTAGCCTAGGGGAGCCTAAAGCCTAGGGGGGCCCTACCTGAGGGCTAGGGGAGCCCTAGCCTTAGCCTAGGGGAGCCTAAAGCCTAGGAGGGCCCTACCTGAGGGCTAGGGGAGCCCTAACTTAGCCTAGGGGAGCCTAAAGCCTAGGAGGGCCCTAGCCTGAAGGCTAGGGGAGCCCTAGCCTTAGCCTAGGGGAGCCTAAAGCCTAGGGGTGCCCTAGCCTGAAGGCTAGGGGAGCCCTAGCCTTAGCCTAGGGGAGCCCTAGCCTGAAGGCTAGGGGAGCCCTAGCCTTAGCCCAGGGGAGCCTAAAGCCTAGGGGAGCCCTAGACTGAAGGCTAGGGGAGCCCTAGACTTAGCCTAGGGGAACCCTAGCCTGAAGGCTAGGGGAGCCCTAGCCTTAGCCTAGGGGAGCCCTAGCCTGAAGGCTAGGGGAGCCCTAGCCTTAGCCTAGGGGAGCCTAAAGCCTAGGGGGGCCCTAGCCTGAAGGCTAGGGGAGCCCTAGCCTTAGCCTAGGGGAGCCTAAAGCCTAGGGGTGCCCTAGCCTGAAGGCTAGGGGAGCCCTAGCCTTAACCTAGGGGAGCCCTAGCCTAAAGCCTAGGGGTGCCCTAGCCTGAAGGCTAGGGGAGCCCTAGCCTTAGCCTAGGGGAGCCTAAAGCCTAGGGGTGCCCTAGCCTGAAGGCTAGGGGAGCCCTAGCCTTAGCCTAGGGGAGCCTAAAGCCTAGGGGTGCCCTAGCCTGAAGGCTAGGGGAGCCCTAGCCTTAGCCTAGGGGAGCCCTAGCCTAAGGCTTAGCGGTGCCCTAGCCTGAAGGCTAGGGGAGCCCTAGCCTTAGCCTAGGGGAGCCTAAAGCCTAGGGGTGCCCTAGCCTGAAGGCTAGGGGAACCCTAGACTTAGCCTAGGGGAGACTAAAGCCTAGGGGTGCCCTAGCCTGAAGGCTAGGGGAGCCCTAGCCTTAGCCTACGGGAGCCTAAAGCCTAGGGGTGCCCTAGCCTGAAGGCTAGGGGAGCACTAGTCTTAGCCTAGGGGAGCCTAAAGCCTAGGGGTGCCCTAGCCTGAAGGCTAGGGGAGCCCTAGCCTTAGCCTAGGGGAGCCCTAGCCTGAAGGCTAGGGGAGCCCTAGCCTTAGCCCAGGGGAGCCTAAAGCCTAGGGGAGCCCTAGCCTGAAGGCTAGGGGATCCCTAGACTTAGCCTAGGGGAGCCCTAGCCTGAAGGCTAGGGGAGCCCTAGCCTTAGCCTAGGGGAGCCCTAGCCTGAAGGCTAGGGGAGCCCTAGCCTTAGCCTAGGGGAGCCTAAAGCCTAGGGGGGCCCTAGCCTGAAGGCTAGGGGAGCCCTAGCCTTAGCCTAGGGGACCCTAAAGCCTAGGGGGGCCCTAGCCTGAAGGCTAGGGGAGCCCTAGCCTTAGCCTAGGGGAGCCTAAAGCCTAGGGGGGCCCTAGCCTGAAGGCTAGGGGAGCCCTAGCCTTAGCCTAGGGGAGCCTAAAGCCTAGGGGGCCCTAGCCTGAAGGCTAGGGGAGCCTTAGCCTTAGCCTAGGGGAACCCTAGCCTGAAGGCTAGGGGAACCCTAGCCTTAGCCTAGGGGAGCCCTAGCCTGAAGGCTAGGGGAGCCCTAGCCTTAGCCTAGGGGAGCCTAAAGCCTAGGGTGGCCCTAGCCTGAAGGCTAGGGGAGCCCTAGCCTTAGCCTAGGGGAGCCTAAAGCCTAGGGGGGCCCTAGCCTGAAGGCTAGGGGAGCCCTGGCCTTAGCCTAGGGGAGCCTAAAGCCTAGGGGGCCCTAGCCTGAAGGCTAGGGGAGCCCTCGCCTTAGCCTAGGGGAGCCTAAAGCCTAGGGGGGCCCTACCCTGAAGGCTAGGGGAGCCCTAGCCTTACCCTAGGGGAGCCTAAAGCCTAGGGGGGCCCTAGCCTGAAGGCAAGGGGAGCCCTAGCCTTAGCCTAGGGGAGCCTAAAGCCTAGGGGGCCCTAGCCTGAAGGCTAGGGGAGCCCTAGCCTTAGCCTAGGGGAGCCCTAGCCTGAAGGCTAGGGGAACCCTAGCCTTAGCCTAGGGGAGACCTAGCCTGAAGGCTAGGGGAGCCCTAGCCTTAGCCTAGGGGAGCCTAAAGCCTAGGGTGGCCCTATCCTGAAGGCTAGGGGAGCCCTAGCCTTAGTCTAGGGGAGCATAAAGCCTAGGGGGCCATAGCCTGAAGGCTAGGGGAGCCCTAGCCTTAGCCTAGGGGAGCCTAAAGCCTAGGGGGGCCCTACCCTGAAGGCTAGGGGAGCCCTAGCCTTAGCCTAGGGGAGCCTAAAGCCTAGGGGGGCCCTAGCCTGAAGGCTAGGGGAGCCCTAGCCTTAGCCTAGGGGAGCCTAAAGCCTAGGGGGCCCTAGCCTGAAGGCTAGGGGAGCCCTAGCCTTAGCCTAGGGGAGCCTAAAGCCTAGGGGGGCCCTAGCCTGAAGGCTAGGGGAGCCCTAGCCTTACCCTAGGGGAGCCTAAAGCCTAGGGGGGCCCTAGCCTGAAGGCAAGGGGAGCCCTAGCCTTAGCCTAGGGGAGCCTAAAGCCTAGGGGGCCCTAGCCTGAAGGCTAGGGGAGCCCTAGCCTTAGCCTAGGGGAGCCCTAGCCTGAAGGCTAGGGGAACCCTAGCCTTAGCCTAGGGGAGACCTAGCCTGAAGGCTAGGGGAGCCCTAGCCTTAGCCTAGGGGAGCCTAAAGCCTAGGGTGGCCCTATCCTGAAGGCTAGGGGAGCCCTAGCCTTAGTCTAGGGGAGCATAAAGCCTAGGGGGCCATAGCCTGAAGGCTAGGGGAGCCCTAGCCTTAGCCTAGGGGAGCCTAAAGCCTAGGGGGGCCCTACCCTGAAGGCTAGGGGAGCCCTAGCCTTAGCCTAGGGGAGCCTAAAGCCTAGGGGGGCCCTAGCCTGAAGGCTAGGGGAGCCCTAGCCTTAGCCTAGGGGAGCCTAAAGCCTAGGGGGCCCTAGCCTGAAGGCTAGGGGAGCCCTAGCCTTAGCCTAGGGGAGCCTAAAGCCTAGGGGGCCCTAGCCTGAAGGCTAGGGGAGCCCTAGCCTTAGCCTAGGGGAGCCTAAAGCCTAGGGGAGCCCTAGCCTTAGCCTAGGGGAGCCTAAAGCCTAGGGGGGCCCTACCTGAGGGCTAGGGGAGCCCTAGCCTTAGCCTAGGGGAGCCTAAAGCCTAGGGGGGCCCTAGCCTGAAGGCTAGGGGAGCCCTAGCCTTAGCCTAGGGGAGCCTAAAGCCTAGGGGGGCCCTAGCCTGAAGGCGAGGGGAGCCCTAGCCTTAGCCTAGGGGAGCCTAAAGCCTAGGGGGGCCCTAGCCTGAAGGCTAGGGGAGCCCTAGCCTTAGGCTAGGGAATCCTAAAGCCTAGGGGGGGCCCTAGCCTGAAGGCTAGGGGAGCCCTAGCCTTAGCCTAGGGGAGCCTATAGCCTAGGTGGGGCCCTAGCCTGAAGGCTAGGGGAGCCCTAGCCTTAGCCTAGGGGAGCCAAAACCTAGGGGGGCCCTAGCCTGAAGGCTTGGGGAGCCCTAGCCTTAGCCTAGGGGAGCCAAAAGCCTAGGGGGGCCCTAGCCTGAAGGCTAGGGGAGCCCTAGCCTTAGCCTAGGGGAGCCAAAAGCGTAGGGGAGCCCTAGCCTCAAGGCTAGGGGAGCCCTAGCCTTAGCCTAGGGGAGCCAAAAGCCTAGGGGAGCCTTAGCCTCAAGGCTAGGGGAGCCCTAGCCTTACCCTAGGGGAGCCAAAAGCCTAGGGGAGCCCTAGCCTGAAGGCTAGGGTAGCCCTAGCCTTAGCCTAGGGGAGCCTAAAGCCTAGGGGGGCCCTAGCCTGAAGGCTAGGGGAGCCCTAGCCTTAGCCTAGGGGAGCCTAAAGCCTAGGGGGCCCTAGCCTGAAGGCTAGGGGAGCCTTAGCCTTAGCCTAGGGGAGCCCTAGCCTGAAGGCTAGGGGAACCCTAGCCTTAGCCTAGGGGAGCCCTAGCCTGAAGGCTAGGGGAGCCCTAGCCTTAACCTAGGGGAGCCTAAAGCCTAGGGTGGCCCTAGCCTGAAGGCTAGGGGAGCCCTAGCCTTAGCCTAGGGGAGCCTAAAGCCTAGGGGGGCCCTAGCCTGAAGGCTAGGGGAGCCCTGGCCTTAGCCTAGGGGAGCCTAAAGCCTAGGGGGCCCTAGCCTGAAGGCTAGGGGAGCCCTCGCCTTAGCCTAGGGGAGCCTAAAGCCTAGGGGGGCCCTACCCTGAAGGCTAGGGGAGCCCTAGCCTTAGCCTAGGGGAGCCTAAAGCCTAGGGGGGCCCTAGCCTGAAGGCTAGGGGAGCCCTAGCCTTAGCCTAGGGGAGCCTAAAGCCTAGGGGGCCCTAGCCTGAAGGCTAGGGGAGCCCTAGCCTTAGCCTAGGGGAGCCCTAGCCTGAAGGCTAGGGGAACCCTAGCCTTAGCCTAGGGGAGACCTAGCCTGAAGGCTAGGGGAGCCCTAGCCTTAGTCTAGGGGAGCATAAAGCCTAGGGGGCCATAGCCTGAAGGCTAGGGGAGCCCTAGCCTTAGCCTAGGGGAGCCCTAGCCTGAAGGCTAGGGGAACCCTAGCCTTAGCCTAGGGGAGACCTAGCCTGAAGGCTAGGGGAGCCCTAGCCTTAGGCTAGGGGAGCATAAAACCTAGGGGGCCATAGCCTGAAGGCTAGGGGAGCCCTAGCCTTAGCCTAGGGGAGCCTAAAGCCTAGGGGGGCCCTACCCTGAAGGCTAGGGGAGCCCTAGCCTTAGCCTAGGGGAGCCTATGGCCTAGGGCGGCCCTAGCCTGAAGGCTAGGGGAGCCCTAACCTTAGCCTAGGGGAGCCTAAAGCCTAGGGGGCCCTAGCCTGAAGGCTAGGGGAGCCCTAGCCTTAGCCTAGGGGAGCCCTAGCCTGAAGGCTAGGGGAGCCCTAGCCTTAGCCTAGGGGAGCCTAAAGCCTAGGGGGGCCCTAGCCTGAAGGCTAGGGGAGCCCTAGCCTTAGCCTAGGGGAGCCTAAAGCCTAGGGGGGCCCTAGCCTGAAGGCTAGGGGAGCCCTAGCCTTAGCCTAGGGGAGCCTAAAGCCTTGGGGGCCCTAGCCTGAAGGCTAGGGGAGCCCTAGCCTTAGCCTAGGGGAGCCTAAAGCCTAGCGGGGCTCTAGCCTGAAGGCTAGGGGAGCCCTAGCCTTAGCCTAGGGGAGCCTAAAGCCTAGGGGGGCCCTACCTGAGGGCTAGGGGAGCCCTAGCCTTAGCCTAGGGGAGCCTAAAGCCTAGGAGGGCCCTACCTGAGGGCTAGGGGAGCCCTAGCCTTAGCCTAGGGGAGCCTAAAGCCTAGGAGGGCCCTAGCCTGAAGGCTAGGGGAGCCCTAGCCTTAGCCTAGGGGAGCCTAAAGCCTAGGGGTGCCCTAGCCTGAAGGCTAGGGGAGCCCTAGCCTTAGCCTAGGGGAGCCCTAGCCTGAAGGCTAGGGGAGCCCTAGCCTTAGCCCAGGGGAGCCTAAAGCCTAGGGGAGCCCTAGACTGAAGGCTAGGGGAGCCCTAGACTTAGCCTAGGGGAACCCTAGCCTGAAGGCTAGGGGAGCCCTAGCCTTAGCCTAGGGGAGCCCTAGCCTGAAGGCTAGGGGAGCCCTAGCCTTAGCCTAGGGGAGCCTAAAGCCTAGGGGGGCCCTAGCCTGAAGGCTAGGGGAGCCCTAGCCTTAGCCTAGGGGAGCCTAAAGCCTAGGGGTGCCCTAGCCTGAAGGCTAGGGGAGCCCTAGCCTTAACCTAGGGGAGCCCTAGCCTAAAGCCTAGGGGTGCCCTAGCCTGAAGGCTAGGGGAGCCCTAGCCTTAGCCTAGGGGAGCCTAAAGCCTAGGGGTGCCCTAGCCTGAAGGCTAGGGGAGCCCTAGCCTTAGCCTAGGGGAGCCTAAAGCCTAGGGGTGCCCTAGCCTGAAGGTAGGGGAGCCCTAGCCTTAGCCTAGGGGAGCCCTAGCCTAAGGCTTAGCGGTGCCCTAGCCTGAAGGCTAGGGGAGCCCTAGCCTTAGCCTAGGGGAGCCTAAAGCCTAGGGGTGCCCTAGCCTGAAGGCTAGGCGAACCCTAGACTTAGCCTAGGGGAGACTAAAGCCTAGGGGTGCCCTAGCCTGAAGGCTAGGGGAGCCCTAGCCTTAGCCTACGGGAGCCTAAAGCCTAGGGGTGCCCTAGCCTGAAGGCTAGGGGAGCACTAGTCTTAGCCTAGGGGAGCCTAAAGCCTAGGGGTGCCCTAGCCTGAAGGCTAGGGGAGCCCTAGCCTTAGCCTAGGGGAGCCCTAGCCTGAAGGCTAGGGGAGCCCTAGCCTTAGCCCAGGGGAGCCTAAAGCCTAGGGGAGCCCTAGCCTGAAGGCTAGGGGATCCCTAGACTTAGCCTAGGGGAGCCCTAGCCTGAAGGCTAGGGGAGCCCTAGCCTTAGCCTAGGGGAGCCCTAGCCTGAAGGCTAGGGGAGCCCTAGCCTTAGCCTAGGGGAGCCTAAAGCCTAGGGGGGCCCTAGCCTGAAGGCTAGGGGAGCCCTAGCCTTAGCCTAGGGGACCCTAAAGCCTAGGGGGGCCCTAGCCTGAAGGCTAGGGGAGCCCTAGCCTTAGCCTAGGGGAGCCTAAAGCCTAGGGGGGCCCTAGCCTGAAGGCTAGGGGAGCCCTAGCCTTAGCCTAGGGGAGCCTAAAGCCTAGGGGGCCCTAGCCTGAAGGCTAGGGGAGCCTTAGCCTTAGCCTAGGGGAACCCTAGCCTGAAGGCTAGGGGAACCCTAGCCTTAGCCTAGAGGAGCCCTAGCCTGAAGGCTAGGGGAGCCCTAGCCTTAGCCTAGGGGAGCCTAAAGCCTAGGGTGGCCCTAGCCTGAAGGCTAGGGGAGCCCTAGCCTTAGCCTAGGGGAGCCTAAAGCCTAGGGGGGCCCTAGCCTGAAGGCTAGGGGAGCCCTGGCCTTAGCCTAGGGGAGCCTAAAGCCTAGGGGGCCCTAGCCTGAAGGCTAGGGGAGCCCTCGCCTTAGTCTAGGGGAGCCTAAAGCCTAGGGGGGCCCTACCCTGAAGGCTAGGGGAGCCCTAGCCTTACCCTAGGGGAGCCTAAAGCCTAGGGGGGCCCTAGCCTGAAGGCAAGGGGAGCCCTAGCCTTAGCCTAGGGGAGCCTAAAGCCTAGGGGGCCCTAGCCTGAAGGCTAGGGGAGCCCTAGCCTTAGCCTAGGGGAGCCCTAGCCTGAAGGCTAGGGGAACCCTAGCCTTAGCCTAGGGGAGACCTAGCCTGAAGGCTAGGGGAGCCCTAGCCTTAGCCTAGGGGAGCCTAAAGCCTAGGGTGGCCCTATCCTGAAGGCTAGGGGAGCCCTAGCCTTAGTCTAGGGGAGCATAAAGCCTAGGGGGCCATAGCCTGAAGGCTAGGGGAGCCCTAGCCTTAGCCTAGGGGAGCCTAAAGCCTAGGGGGGCCCTACCCTGAAGGCTAGGGGAGCCCTAGCCTTAGCCTAGGGGAGCCTAAAGCCTAGGGGGGCCCTAGCCTGAAGGCTAGGGGAGCCCTAGCCTTAGCCTAGGGGAGCCTAAAGCCTAGGGGGCCCTAGCCTGAAGGCTAGGGGAGCCCTAGCCTTAGCCTAGGGGAGCCTAAAGCCTAGGGGGGCCCTAGCCTGAAGGCTAGGGGAGCCCTAGCCTTAGCCTAGGGGAGCCTAAAGCCTAGGGGGGCCCTACCTGAGGGCTAGGGGAGCCCTAGCCTTAGCCTAGGGGAGCCTAAAGCCTAGGGGGGCCCTAGCCTGAAGGCTAGGGGAGCCCTAGCCTTAGCCTAGGGGAGCCTAAAGCCTAGGGGGGCCCTAGCCTGAAGGCGAGGGGAGCCCTAGCCTTAGCCTAGGGGAGCCTAAAGCCTAGGGGGGCCCTAGCCTGAAGGCTAGGGGAGCCCTAGCCTTAGGCTAGGGAATCCTAAAGCCTAGGGGGGGCCCTAGCCTGAAGGCTAGGGGAGCCCTAGCCTTAGCCTAGGGGAGCCTAAAGCCTAGGTGGGGCCCTAGCCTGAAGGCTAGGGGAGCCCTAGCCTTAGCCTAGGGGAGCCAAAACCTAGGGGGGCCCTAGCCTGAAGGCTTTGGGAGCCCTAGCCTTAGCCTAGGGGAGCCAAAAGCCTAGGGGGGCCCTAGCCTGAAGGCTAGGGGAGCCCTAGCCTTAGCCTAGGGGAGCCAAAAGCGTAGGGGAGCCCTAGCCTCAAGGCTAGGGGAGCCCTAGCCTTAGCCTAGGGGAGCCAAAAGCCTAGGGGAGCCCTAGCCTCAAGGCTAGGGGAGCCCTAGCCTTAGCCTAGGGGAGCCAAAAGCCTAGGGGAGCCTTAGCCTCAAGGCTAGGGGAGCCCTAGCCTTACCCTAGGGGAGCCAAAAGCCTAGGGGAGCCCTAGCCTGAAGGCTAGGGGAGCCCTAGCCTTAGCCTAGGGGAGCCTAAAGCCTAGGGGTGCCCTAGCCTGAAGGCTAGGGGAGCCCTAGCCTTAGCCTAGGGGAGCCCTAGCCTAAAGCCTAGGGGTGCCCTAGCCTGAAGGCTAGGGGAGCCCTAGCCTTAGCCTAGGGGAGCCTAAAGCCTAGGGGTGCCCTAGCCTGAAGGCTAGGGGAGCCCTAGCCTTAGCCTAGGGGAGCCTAAAGCCTAGGGGTGCCCTAGCCTGAAGGCTAGGGGAGCCCTAGCCTTAGCCTAGGGGAGCCTAAAGCCTAGGGGTGCCCTAGCCTGAAGGCTAGGGGAGCCCTAGCCTTAGCCTAGGGGAGCCTAATGACTAGGGGAGCCCTAGCCTGAAGGCTAGGGGTGCCCTAGCCTTAGCCCAGGGGAGCCTAAAGCCTAGGGGAGCCCTAGACTGAAGGCTAGGGGAGCCCTAGACTTAGCCTAGGGGAACCCTAGCCTGAAGGCTAGGGGAGCCCTAGCCTTAGCCTAGGGGAGCCCTAGCCTGAAGGCTAGGGGAGCCCTAGCCTTAGCCTAGGGGAGCCTAAAGCCTAGGGGGGCCCTAGCCTGAAGGCTAGGGGAGCCCTAGCCTTAGCCTAGGGGAGCCTAAAGCCTAGGGGTGCCGTAGCCTGAAGGCTAGGGGAGCCCTAGCCTTAACCTAGGGGAGCCCTAGCCTAAAGCCTAGGGGTGCCCTAGCCTGAAGGCTAGGGGAGCCCTAGCCTTAGCCTAGGGGAGCCTAAAGCCTAGGGGTGCCCTAGCCTGAAGGCTAGGGGAGCCCTAGCCTTAGCCTAGGGGAGCCTAAAGCCTAGGGGTGCCCTAGCCTGAAGGCTAGGGGAGCCCTAGCCTTAGCCTAGGGGAGCCCTAGCCTAAGGCCTAGCGGTGCCCTAGCCTGAAGGCTAGGGGAGCCCTAGCCTTAGCCTAGGGGAGCCTAAAGCCTAGGGGTGCCCTAGCCTGAAGGCTAGGGGAACCCTAGACTTAGCCTAGGGGAGCCTAAAGCCTAGGGGTGCCCTAGCCAGAAGGCTAGGGGAGCCCTAGCCTTAGCCTACGGGAGCCTAAAGCCTAGGGGTGCCCTAGCCTGAAGGCTAGGGGAGCACTAGTCTTAGCCTAGGGGAGCCTAAAGCCTAGGGGTGCCCTAACCTGAAGGCTAGGGGAGCCCTAGCCTTAGCCTAGGGGAGCCCTAGCCTGAAGGCTAGGGGAGCCCTAGCCTTAGCCCAGGGGAGCCTAAAGCCTAGGGAGCCCTAGCCTGAAGGCTAGGGGAGCCCTAGACTTAGCCTAGGGGAGCCCTAGCCTGAAGGCTAGGGGAGCCCTAGCCTTAGCCTAGGGGAGCCCTAGCCTGAAGGCTAGGGGAGCCCTAGCCTTAGCCTAGGGGAGCCTAAAGCCTAGGGGGGCCCTAGCCTGAAGGCTAGGGGAGCCCTAGCCTTAGCCTAGGGGACCCTAAAGCCTAGGGGGGCCCTAGCCTGAAGGCTAGGGGAGCCCTAGCCTTAGCCTAGGGGAGCCTAAAGCCTAGGGGGGCCCTAGCCTGAAGGCTAGGGGAGCCCTAGCCTTAGCCTAGGGGAGCCTAAAGCCTAGGGGGCCCTAGCCTGAAGGCTAGGGGAACCCTAGCCTTAGCCTAGGGGAGCCCTAGCCTGAAGGCTAGGGGAGCCCTAGCCTTAGCCTAGGGGAGCCTAAAGCCTAGGGTGGCCCTAGCCTGAAGGCTAGGGGAGCCCTAGCCTTAGCCTAGGGGAGCCTAAAGCCTAGGGGGGCCCTAGCCTGAAGGCTAGGGGAGCCCTGGCCTTAGCCTAGGGGAGCCTAAAGCCTAGGGGGCCCTAGCCTGAAGGCTAGGGGAGCCCTCGCCTTAGCCTAGGGGAGCCTAAAGCCTAGGGGGGCCCTACCCTGAAGGCTAGGGGAGCCCTAGCCTTAGCCTAGGGGAGCCTAAAGCCTAGGGGGGCCCTAGCCTGAAGGCTAGGGGAGCCCTAGCCTTAGCCTAGGGGAGCCTAAAGCCTAGGGGGCCCTAGCCTGAAGGCTAGGGGAGCCCTAGCCTTAGCCTAGGGGAGCCCTAGCCTGAAGGCTAGGGGAACCCTAGCCTTAGCCTAGGGGAGACCTAGCCTGAAGGCTAGGGGAGCCCTAGCCTTAGTCTAGGGGAGCATAAAGCCTAGGGGGCCATAGCCTGAAGGCTAGGGGAGCCCTAGCCTTAGCCTAGGGGAGCCCTAGCCTGAAGGCTAGGGGAACCCTAGCCTTAGCCTAGGGGAGACCTAGCCTGAAGGCTAGGGGAGCCCTAGCCTTAGTCTAGGGGAGCATAAAGCCTAGGGGGCCATAGCCTGAAGGCTAGGGGAGCCCTAGCCTTAGCCTAGGGGAGCCTAAAGCCTAGGGGGGCCCTACCCTGAAGGCTAGGGGAGCCCTAGCCTTAGCCTAGGGGAGCCTATGGCCTAGGGCGGCCCTAGCCTGCAGGCTAGGGGAGCCCTAACCTTAGCCTAGGGGAGCCTAAAGCCTAGGGGGCCCTAGCCTGAAGGCTAGGGGAGCCCTAGCCTTAGCCTAGGGGAGCCCTAGCCTGAAGGCTAGGGGAGCCCTAGCCTTAGCCTAGGGGAGCCTAAAGCCTAGGGGGGCCCTAGCCTGAAGGCTAGGGGAGCCCTAGCCTTAGCCTAGGGGATCCTAAAGCCTAGGGGGGCCCTAGCCTGAAGGCTAGGGGAGCCCTAGCCTTAGCCTAGGGAAGCCTAAAGCCTAGGGGGGCCCTAGCCTGAAGGCTAGGGGAGCCCTAGCCTTAGCCTAGGGGAGCCTAAAGCCTTGGGGGCCCTAGCCTGAAGGCTAGGGGAGCCCTAGCCTTAGCCTAGGGGAGCCTAAAGCCTAGGGGGGCTCTAGCCTGAAGGCTAGGGGAGCCCTAGCCTTAGCCTAGGGGAGCCTAAAGCCTAGGGGGGCTCTACCTGAGGGCTAGGGGAGCCCTAGCCTTAGTCTAGGGGAGCCTAAAGCCTAGGGGGGCCCTAGCCTGAAGGCTAGGGGAGCCCTAGCCTTAGCCTAGGGGAGCCTAAAGCCTAGGGGGGCCCTAGCCTGAAGGCAAGGGGAGCCCTAGCCTTAGCCTAGGGGAGCCTAAAGCCTAGGGGGGCCCTAGCCTGAAGTCTAGGGGAGCCCTAGCCTTAGGCTAGGGGATCCTAAAGCCTAGGGGGGGCCCTAGCCTGAAGGCTAGGGGAGCCCTAGCCTTAGCCTAGGGGAGACTAAAGCCTAGGTGGGGCCCTAGCCTGAAGGCTAGGGGAGCCCTAGCCTTAGCCTAGGGGAGCCAAAACCTAGGGGGGCCCTAGCCTGAAGGCTTGGGGAGCCCTAGCCTTAGCCTAGGGGAGCCAAAAGCCTAGGGGGGCCCTAGCCTGAAGGCTAGGGGAGCCCTAGCCTTAGCCTAGGGGAGCCAAAATGTAGGGGAGCCCTAGCCTCAAGGCTAGGGGAGCCCTAGCCTTAGCCTAGGGGAGCCAAAAGCCTAGGGGAGCCCTAGCCTCAAGGCTAGGGGAGCCCTAGCCTTAGCCTAGGGGAGCCAAAAGCCTAGGGGAGCCTTAGCCTCAAGGCTAGGGGAGCCCTAGCCTTAGCCTAGGGGAGCCAAAAGCCTAGGGGAGCCCTAGCCTGAAGGCTAGGGGAGCCCTAGCCTTAGCCTAGGGGAGCCTAAAGCCTAGGGGTGCCCTAGCCTGAAGGCTAGGGGAGCCCTAGCCTTAGCCTAGGGGAGCCCTAGCCTAAAGCCTAGGGGTGCCCTAGCCTGAAGGCTAGGGGAGCCCTAGCCTTAGCCTAGGGGAGCCTAAAGCCTAGGGGTGCCCTAGCCTGAAGGCTAGGGGAGCCCTAGCCTTAGCCTAGGGGAGCCTAACGCCTAGGGGTGCCCTAGCCTGAAGGCTAGGGGAGCCCTAGCCTTAGCCTAGGGGAGCCTAAAGCCTAGGGGTGCCCTAGCCTGAAGGCTAGGGGAGCCCTAGCCTTAGCCTAGGGGAGCCTAATGACTAGGGGTGCCCTAGCCTGAAGGCTAGGGGAGCCCTAGCCTTAGCCTAGGGAAGCCCTAGCCTAAAGCCTAGGGGTGCCCTAGCCTGAAGGCTAGGGGAGCCCTAGCCTTAGCCTAGGGGAGCCCTAGCCTAAAGCCTAGGGGTGCCCTAGCCTGAAGGCTAGGGGAGCCCTAGCCTTAGCCTAGGGGAGCCCTAGCCTAAAGCCTAGGGGTGCCCTAGCCTGAAGGCTAGGGGAGCCCTAGCCTTAGCTAGGGGAGCCTAAAGCCTAGGGGGCCCTAGCCTGAAGGCTAGGGGAGCCCTAGCCTTAGCCTAGGGGAGCCCTATCCTGAAGGCTAGGGGAACCCTAGCCTTAGCCTAGGGGAGCCCTAGCCTGAAGGCTAGGGGAGCCCTAGCCTTAGCCTAGGGGAGCCCTAGCCTAAAGCCTAGGGGGGCCCTAGCCTGAAGGCTAGGGGAGCCCTAGCCTTAGCCTAGGGGACCCTAAAGCCTAGGGGGGCAATAGCCTGAAGGCTAGGGGAGCCCTAGCCTTAGCCTAGGGGAGCCTAAAGCCTAGGGGGGCCCTAGCCTGAAGGCTAGGGGAGCCCTAGCCTTAGCCTAGGGGAGCCTAAAGCCTAGGGGGCCCTAGCCTGAAGGCTAGGGGAGCCCTAGCCTTAGCCTAGGGGAGCCTAAAGCCTAGGGGGGTCCTACCCTGAAGGCTAGGGGAGCCCTAGCCTTAGCCTAGGGGAGCCTAAAGCCTAGGGGGCCCTAGCCTGAAGGCTAGGGGAGCCCTAGCCTTAGCCTAGGGGAGCCTAAAGCCTATGGGGCCCTAGCCTGAAGGCTAGGGGAGCCCTAGCCTTAGCCTAGGGGAGCCCTAGCCTGAAGGCTAGGGGAACCCTAGCCTTAGCCTAGGGGAGCCCTAGCCTGAAGGCTAGGGGAGCCCTAGCCTTAGCCTAGGGGAGCCTAAAGCCTAGGGTGGCCCTATCCTGAAGGCTAGGGGAGCCCTAGCCTTAGCCTAGGGGAGCCTAAAGCCTAGGGGGCCATAGCCTGAAGGCTAGGGGAGCCCTAGCCTTAGCCTACGGGAGCCTAAAGCCTAGGGGGGGCCCTACCCTGAAGGCTATGGGAGCCCTAGCCTTAGCCTAGGGGAGCCTAAAGCCTAGGGGGGCCCTAGCCTGAAGGCTAGGGGAGCCCTAGCCTTAGCCTAGGGGAGCCTAAAGCCTAGGGGGTCCTAGCCTGAAGGCTAGGGGAGCCCTAGCCTTAGCCTAGGGGAGCCCTAGCCGGAAGGCTAGGGGAACCCTAGCCTTAGCCTAGGGGAGCCCTAGCCTGAAGGCTAGGGGAGCCCTAGCCTTAGCCTAGGGGAGCCAAAAGCCTAGGGGAGCCCTAGCCTGAAGGCTAGGGGAGCCCTAGCCTTAGCCTAGGGGAGCCTAAAGCCTAGGGGTGCCCTAGCCTGAAGGCTAGGGGAGCCCTAGCCTTAGCCTAGGGGAGCCCTAGCCTAAAGCCTAGGGGTGCCCTAGCCTGAAGGCTAGGGGAGCCCTAGCCTTAGCCTAGGGGAGCCTAAAGCCTAGGGGTGCCCTAGCCTGAAGGCTAGGGGAGCCCTAGCCTTAGCCTAGGGGAGCCTAACGCCTAGGGGTGCCCTAGCCTGAAGGCTAGGGGAGCCCTAGCCTTAGCCTAGGGGAGCCTAAAGCCTAGGGGTGCCCTAGCCTGAAGGCTAGGGGAGCCCTAGCCTTAGCCTAGGGGAGCCTAATGACTAGGGGTGCCCTAGCCTGAAGGCTAGGGGAGCCCTAGCCTTAGCCTAGGGAAGCCCTAGCCTAAAGCCTAGGGGTGCCCTAGCCTGAAGGCTAGGGGAGCCCTAGCCTTAGCCTAGGGGAGCCCTAGCCTAAAGCCTAGGGGTGCCCTAGCCTGAAGGCTAGGGGAGCCCTAGCCTTAGCCTAGGGGAGCCCTAGCCTAAAGCCTAGGGGTGCCCTAGCCTGAAGGCTAGGGGAGCCCTAGCCTTAGCCTAGGGGAGCCTAAAGCCTAGGGGGCCCTAGCCTGAAGGCTAGGGGAGCCCTAGCCTTAGCCTAGGGGAGCCCTATCCTGAAGGCTAGGGGAACCCTAGCCTTAGCCTAGGGGAGCCCTAGCCTGAAGGCTAGGGGAGCCCTAGCCTTAGCCTAGGGGAGCCCTAGCCTAAAGCCTAGGGGGGCCCTAGCCTGAAGGCTAGGGGAGCCCTAGCCTTAGCCTAGGGGACCCTAAAGCCTAGGGGGGCCCTAGCCTGAAGGCTAGGGGAGCCCTAGCCTTAGCCTAGGGGAGCCTAAAGCCTAGGGGGGCCCTAGCCTGAAGGCTAGGGGAGCCCTAGCCTTAGCCTAGGGGAGCCTAAAGCCTAGGGGGCCCTAGCCTGAAGGCTAGGGGAGCCCTAGCCTTAGCCTAGGGGAGCCTAAAGCCTAGGGGGGTCCTACCCTGAAGGCTAGGGGAGCCCTAGCCTTAGCCTAGGGGAGCCTAAAGCCTAGGGGGGCCCTAGCCTGAAGGCTAGGGGAGCCCTAGCCTTAGCCTAGGGGAGCCTAAAGCCTATGGGGCCCTAGCCTGAAGGCTAGGGGAGCCCTAGCCTTAGCCTAGGGGAGCCCTAGCCTGAAGGCTAGGGGAACCCTAGCCTTAGCCTAGGGGAGCCCTAGCCTGAAGGCTAGGGGAGCCCTAGCCTTAGCCTAGGGGAGCCTAAAGCCTAGGGTGGCCCTATCCTGAAGGCTAGGGGAGCCCTAGCCTTAGCCTAGGGGAGCCTAAAGCCTAGGGGGCCATAGCCTGAAGGCTTGGGGAGCCCTAGCCTTAGCCTACGGGAGCCTAAAGCCTAGGGGGGCCCTACCCTGAAGGCTAGGGGAGCCCTAGCCTTAGCCTAGGGGAGCCTAAAGCCTAGGGGGGCCCTAGCCTGAAGGCTAGGGGAGCCCTAGCCTTAGCCTAGGGGAGCCTAAAGCCTAGGGGGTCCTAGCCTGAAGGCTAGGGGAGCCCTAGCCTTAGCCTAGGGGAGCCCTAGCCGGAAGGCTAGGGGAACCCTAGCCTTAGCCTAGGGGAGCCCTAGCCTGAAGGCTAGGGAAGCCCTAGCCTTAGCCTAGGGGAGCCTAAAGCATAGGGTGGCCCTAGCCTGAAGGCTAGGGGAGCCCTAGCCTTAGCCTAGGGGAGCCTAAAGCCTAGGGGGGCCCTAGCCTGAAGGCTAGGGGAGCCCTAGCCTTAGCCTAGGGGAGCCTAAAGCCTAGGGGGCCCTAGCCTGAAGGCTAGGGGAGCCCTAGCCTTAGCCTAGGGGAGCCCAAAGCCTAGGGGGGCCCTACCCTGAAGGCTAGGGGAGCCCTAGCCTTAGCCTAGGGGAGCCTATGACCTAGGGCGGCCCTAGCCTGAAGGCTAGGGGAGCCCTAACCTTAGCCTAGGGGAGCCTAAAGCCTAGGGGGCCCTAGCCTGAAGGCTAGCGGAGCCCTAGCCTTAGCCTAGGGGAGCCCTAGCCTGAAGGCTAGGGGAGCCCTAGCCTTAGCCTAGGGGAGCCTAAAGCCTAGGGGGGCCCTAGCCTGAAGGCTAGGGGAGCCCTAGCCTTAGCCTAGGGGAGCCTAAAGCCTAGGGGGGCCCTAGCCTGAAGGCTAGGGGAGCCCTAGCCTTAGCCTAGGGGAGCCTAAAGCCTAGGGGGGCCCTAGCCTGAAGGCTAGGGGAGCCCTAGCCTTAGCCTAGGGGAGCCTAAAGCCTTGGGGGCCCTAGCCTGAAGGCTAGGGGAGCCCTAGCCTTAGCCTAGGGGAGCCTAAAGCCTAGGGAGGCTCTAGCCTGAAGGCTAGGGGAGCCCTAGCCTTAGCCTAGGGGAGCCTAAAGCCTAGGGGGGCCCTACCTGAGGGCTAGGGGAGCCCTAGCCTTAGCCTAGGGGAGCCTAAAGCCTAGGGGGGCCCTAGCCTGAAGGCGAGGGGAGCCCTAGCCTTAGCCTAGGGGAGCCTAAAGCCTAGGGGGGCCCTAGCCTGAAGGCGAGGGGAGCCCTAGCCTTAGCCTAGGGGAGCCAAAACCTAGGGGGGCCCTAGCCTGAAGGCTAGGGGAGCCCTAGCCTTAGCCTAGGGGAGCCAAAAGCCTAGGGGGGCCCTAGCCTGAAGGCTAGGGGAGCCCTAGCCTTAGCCTAGGAGAGCCAAAAGCGTAGGGGAGCCCTAGCCTCAAGGCTAGGGGAGCCCTAGCCTTAGCCTAGGGGAGCCAAAAGCCTAGGGGAGCCCTAGCCTCAAGGCTAGGGGAGCCCTAGCCTTAGCCTAGGGGAGCCAAAAGCCTAGGGGAGCCTTAGCCTCAAGGCTAGGGGAGCCCTAGCCTTAGCCTAGGGGAGCCAAAAGCCTAGGGGAGCCCTAGCCTGAAGGCTAGGGGAGCCCTAGCCTTAGCCTAGGGGAGCCTAAAGCCTAGGGGTGCCCTAGCCTGAAGGCTAGGGGAGCCCTAGCCTTAGCCTAGGGGAGCCCTAGCCTAAAGCCTAGGGGTGCCCTAGCCTGAAGGCTAGGGGAGCCCTAGCCTTAGCCTAGGGGCGCCTAAAGCCTAGGGGTGCCTTAGCCTGAAGGCTAGGGGAGCCCTAGCCTTAGCCTAGGGGAGCCTAAAGCCTAGGGTTGCCCTAGCCTGAAGGCTAGGGGAGCCCTAGCCTTAGCCTAGGGGAGCCTAAAGCCTAGGGGTGCCCTAGCCTGAAGGCTAGGGGAGCCCTAGCCTTAGCCTAGGGGAGCGTAATGACTAGGGGTGCCCTAGCCTGAAGGCTAGGGGAGCCCTAGCCTTAGCCTAGGGAAGCCCTAGCCTAAAGCCTAGGGGTGCCCTAGCCTGAAGGCTAGGGGAGCCCTAGCCTTAGCCTAGGGGAGCCCTAGCCTAAAGCCTAGGGGTGCCCTAGCCTGAAGGCTAGGGGAGCCCTAGCCTTAGCCTAGGGGAGCCAAAGCCTAAAGCCTAGGGGAGCCCTAGCCTTAGCCTAGGGGAGCCTAAAGCCTAGGGGGCCCTAGCCTGAAGGCTAGGGGAGCCCTAGCCTTAGCCTAGGGGAGCCCTATCCTGAAGGCTAGGGGAACCCTAGCCTTAGCCTAGGGGAGCCGTAGCCTGAAGGCTAGGGGAGCCCTAGCCTTAGCCTAGGGGAGCCCTAGCCTAAAGCCTAGGGGTGCCCTAGCCTGAAGGCTAGGGGAGCCGGAGCCTTAGCCTAGGGGAGCCCTAGCCTAAAGCCTAGGGGTGCCCTAGCCTGAAGGCTAGGGGAGCCCTAGCCTTAGCCTAGGGGAGCCCTAGCCTAAGGCCTAGCCGTGCCCTAGCCTGAAGGCTAGGGTTGCCCTAGCCTTAGCCTACGGGAGCCTAAAGCCTAGGGGTGCCCTAGCCTGAAGGCTAGGGGAGCCCTAGACTTAGCCTAGGGGAGCCTAAAGCCTAGGGGTGCCCTAGCCTGAAGGCTAGGGGAGCCCTAGCCATAGCCTAGGGGAGCCTAAAGCCTAGGGGTGCCCTAGCCTGAAGGCTAGGGGAGCCCTAGCCTTAGCCTAGGGGAGCCTAAAGCCTAGGGGTGCCCTAGCCTGAAGGCTAGGGGAGCCCTAGCCTTAGCCTAGGGGAGCCTAAAGCCTAGGGGTGCCCTACCCTGAAGGCTAGGGGAGCCCTAGCCTTAGCCTAGGGGAGCCTAAAGCCTAGGGGTGCCCTAGCTTGAAGGCTAGGGGAGCCCTAGCCTTAGCCTAGGGGAGCCTAAAGCCTAAGGGTGCCCTAGCCTGAAGGCTAGGGGAGCCCTAGCCTTAGCCTAGGGGAGCCTAAAGCCTAGGGGTGCCCTAGCTTGAAGGCTAGGGGAGCCCTAGCCTTAGCCTAGGGGAGCCCTAGCCTGAAAGCTAGGGGAGCCCTAGCCTGAAGGCTAGGGGAGCCCTAGCCTTAGCCTAGGGGAGCCTAAAGCCTAGGGGAGCCCTAGCCTGAAGGCTAGGGGAGCCCTAGACTTAGCCTAGGGGAGCCATAGCCTGAAGGCTAGGGTAGCCCTAGCCTTAGCCTAGGGGAGCTCTAGCCTGAAGGCTAGGGGAGCCCTAGCCTTAGCCTAGGGGAGCCTAAAGCCTAGGGGGGGCCCTAGCCTGAAGGCTAGGGGAGCCCTAGCCTTAGCCTAGGGGAGCCTAAAGCCTAGGGGGGCCCTAGCCTGAAGGCTACGGGAGCCCTAGCCTTAGCCTAGGGGAGCCTAAAGCCTAGGGGGGCCCTAGCCTGAAGGCTAGGGGAGCCCTAGCCTTAGCCTAGGGGAGCCTAAAGCCTAGGGGGCCCTAGCCTGAAGGCTAGGGGAGCCCTAGCCTTAGCCTAGGGGAGCCTAAAGCCTAGGGGGGCCCTACCCTGAAGGCTAGGGGAGCCCTAGCCTTATCCTAGGGGAGCCTAAAGCCTAGGGGGGCCCTAGCCTGAAGGCTAGGGGAGCCCTAACCTTAGCCTAGGGGAGCCTAAAGCCTAGGGGGCCCTAGCCTGAATGCTAGGGGAGCCCCAGCCTTAGCCTAGGGGAGCCCTAGCCTGAAGGCTAGGGGAGCCGTAGCCTTAGCCTAGGGGAGCCCTAGCCTGAAGGCTAGGGGAGCCCTAGCCTTAGCCTAGGGGAGCCTAAAGCCTAGGGGGGCCCTAGCCTGAAGGCTAGGGGAGCCCTAGCCTTAGCCTAGGGGAGCCTAAAGCCTAGGGGGACCCTAGCCTGAAGGCTAGGGGAGCCCTAGCCTTAGCCTAGAGGAGCCTAAAGCCTAGGGGGGCCCTACCTGAAGGCTACGGGAGCCCTAGCCTTAGCCTAGGGGAGCCTATGACCTAGGGCGGCCCTAGCCTGAAGGCTAGGGGAGCCCTAACCTTAGCCTAGGGGAGCCTAAAGCCTAGGGGGCCCTAGCCTGAAGGCTAGCGGAGCCCTAGCCTGAAGGCTAGCGGAGCCCTAGCCTTAGCCTAGGGGAGCCCTAGCCTGAAGGCTAGGGGAGCCCTAGCCTTAGCCTAGGGGAGCCCTAGCCTGAAGGCTAGGGGAGCTCTAGCCTTAGCCTAGGGGAGCCTAAAGCCTAGGGGGGCCCTAGCCTGAAGGCTAGGGGAGCCCTAGCCTTAGCCTAGGGGAGCCTAAAGCCTAGGGGGGCCCTAGCCTGAAGGCTAGGTGAGCCCTAGCCTTAGCCTAGGGGAGCCTAAAGCCTAGGGGGGCCCTAGCCTGAAGGCTAGGGGAGCCCTAGCCTTAGCCTAGGGGAGCCTAAAGCCTTGGGGGCCCTAGCCTGAAGGCTAGGGGAGCCCTAGCCTTAGCCTAGGGGAGCCTAAAGCCTAGGGGGGCTCTAGCCTGAAGGCTAGGGGAGCCCTAGCCTTAGCCTAGGGGAGCCTAAAGCCTAGGGGGGCCCTACCTGAGGGCTAGGGGAGCCCTAGCCTTAGCCTAGGGGAGCCTAAAGCCTAGGGGGGCCCTAGCCTGAAGGCGAGGGGAGCCCTAGCCTTAGCCTAGGGGAGCCTAAAGCCTAGGGGGGCCCTAGCCTGAAGGCGAGGGGAGCCCTAGCCTTAGCCTAGGGGAGCCTAAAGCCTAGGGGGGCCCTGGCCTGAAGGCTAGGGGAGGCCTAGCCTTAGGCTAGGGGATCCTAAAGCCTAGGGGGGGCCCTAGCCTGAAGGCTAGGGGAGCCCTAGCCTTAGCCTAGGGGAGCCTAAAGCCTAGGGGGGGCCCTAGCCTGAAGGTTAGGGGAGCCCTAGCCTTAGCCTAGGGGAGCCAAAACCTAGGGGGGCCCTAGCCTGAAGGCTAGGGGAGCCCTAGCCTTAGCCTAGGGGAGCCAAAAGCCTAGGGGGGCCCTAGCATGAAGGCTAGGGGAGCCCTAGCCTTAGCCTAGGAGAGCCAAAAGCGTAGGGGAGCCCTAGCCTCAAGGCTAGGGGAGCCCTAGCCTTAGCCTAGGGGAGCCAAAAGCCTAGGGGAGCCCTAGCCTCAAGGCTAGGGGAGCCCTAGCCTTAGCCTAGGGGAGCCAAAAGCTTAGGGGAGCCTTAGCCTCAAGGCTAGGGGAGCCCTAGCCTTAGCCTAGGGGAGCCAAAAGCCTAGGGGAGCCCTAGCCCGAAGGCTAGGGGAGCCCTAGCCTTAGCCTAGGGGAGCCTAAAGCCTAGGGGTGCCCTAGCCTGAAGGCTAGGGGAGCCCTAGCCTTAGCCTAGGGGAGCCCTAGCCTAAAGCCTAGGGGTGCCCTAGCCTGAAGGCTAGGGGAGCACTAGCATTAGCCTAGGGGAGCCTAAAGCCTAGGGGGGCCCTAGCCTGAAGGCTAGGGGAGCCCTAGCCTTAGCCTAGGGGAGCCTAAAGCCTTGGGGGCCCTAGCCTGAAGGCTAGGGGAGCCCTAGCCTTAGCCTAGGGGAGCCTAAAGCCTAGGGGGGCTCTAGCCTGAAGGCTAGGGGAGCCCTAGCCTTAGCCTAGGGGAGCCTAAAGCCTAGGGGGGCCCTACCTGAGGGCTAGGGGAGCCCTAGCCTTAGCCTAGGGGAGCCTAAAGCCTAGGGGGGCCCTAGCCTGAAGGCGAGGGGAGCCCTAGCCTTAGCCTAGGGGAGCCTAAAGCCTAGGGGGGCCCTAGCCTGAAGGCGAGGGGAGCCCTAGCCTTAGCCTAGGGGAGCCTAAAGCCTAGGGGGGCCCTAGCCTGAAGGCTAGGGGAGGCCTAGCCTTAGGCTAGGGGATCCTAAAGCCTAGGGGGGGCCCTAGCCTGAAGGCTAGGGGAGCCCTAGCCTTAGCCTAGGGGAGCCTAAAGCCTAGGGGGGGCCCTAGCCTGAAGGTTAGGGGAGCCCTAGCCTTAGCCTAGGGGAGCCAAAACCTAGGGGGGCCCTAGCCTGAAGGCTAGGGGAGCCCTAGCCTTAGCCTAGGGGAGCCAAAAGCCTAGGGGGGCCCTAGCCTGAAGGCTAGGGGAGCCCTAGCCTTAGCCTAGGAGAGCCAAAAGCGTAGGGGAGCCCTAGCCTCAAGGCTAGGGGAGCCCTAGCCTTAGCCTAGGGGAGCCAAAAGCCTAGGGGAGCCCTAGCCTCAAGGCTAGGGGAGCCCTAGCCTTAGCCTAGGGGAGCCAAAAGCTTAGGGGAGCCTTAGCCTCAAGGCTAGGGGAGTCCTAGCCTTAGCCTAGGGGAGCCAAAAGCCTAGGGGAGCCCTAGCCCGAAGGCTAGGGGAGCCCTAGCCTTAGCCTAGGGGAGCCTAAAGCCTAGGGGTGCCCTAGCCTGAAGGCTAGGGGAGCCCTAGCCTTAGCCTAGGGGAGCCCTAGCCTAAAGCCTAGGGGTGCCCTAGCCTGAAGGCTAGGGGAGCCCTAGCCTTAGCCTAGGGGAGCCTAAAGCCTAGGGGTGCCCTAGCCTGAAGGCTAGGGGAGCCCTAGCCTTAGCCTAGGGGAGCCTAAAGCCTAGGGGTGCCCTAGCCTGAAGGCTAGGGGCGCCCTAGCCTTAGCCTAGGGGAGCCTAAAGCCTAGGGGTGCCCTAGCCTGAAGGCTAGGGGAGCCCTAGCCTTAGCCTAGGGGAGCGTAATGACTAGGGGTGCCCTAGCCTGAACGCTAGGGGAGCCCTAGCCTTAGCCTAGGGAAGCCCTAGCCTAAAGCCTAGGGGTGCCCTAGCCTGAAGGCTAGGGGAGCCCTAGCCTTAGCCTAGGGGAGCCCTAGCCTAAAGCCTAGGGGTGCCCTAGCCTGAAGGCTAGGGGAGCCCTAGCCTTAGCCTAGGGGAGCCCTAGCCTAAAACCTAGGGGAGCCCTAGCCTTAGCCTAGGGGAGCCTAAAGCCTAGGGGGCCCTAG
The DNA here is from genome assembly GCF_050624435.1 of Tenrec ecaudatus. Lineage (NCBI taxonomy): Eukaryota > Metazoa > Chordata > Mammalia > Afrosoricida > Tenrecidae > Tenrec > Tenrec ecaudatus. Next base: position 51,226 of record NW_027459650.1, read on the forward strand.
CCTGAAGGCTAGGGGAGCCCTAGCCTTAGCCTAGGGGAGCCCTATCCTGAAGGCTAGGGGAACCCTAGCCTTAGCCTAGGGGAGCCGTAGCCTGAAGGCTAGGGGAGCCCTAGCCTTAGCCTAGGGGAGCCCTAGCCTAAAGCCTAGGGGTGCCCTAGCCTGAAGGCTAGGGGAGCCGGAGCCTTAGCCTAGGGGAGCCCTAGCCTAAAGCCTAGGGGTGCCCTAGCCTGAAGGCTAGGGGAGCCCTAGCCTTAGCCTAGGGGAGCCCTAGCCTAAGGCCTAGCCGTGCCCTAGCCTGAAGGCTAGGGGAGCCCTAGCCTTAGCCTACGGGAGCCTAAAGCCTAGGGGTGCCCTAGCCTGAAGGCTAGGGGAGCCCTAGACTTAGCCTAGGGGAGCCTAAAGCCTAGGGGTGCCCTAGCCTGAAGGCTAGGGGAGCCCTAGCCTTAGCCTAGGGGAGCCTAAATCCTAGGGGTGCCCTAGCCTGAAGGCTAGGGGAGCCCTAGCCTTAGCCTAGGGGAGCCCTAGCCTGAAGGCTAGGGGAGCCCTAGCCTTAGCCTAGGGGAGCCTAAAGCCTAGGGGAGCCCTAGCCTGAAGGCTAGGGGAGCCCTAGACTTAGCCTAGGGGAGCCCTAGCCTAAAGCCTAGGGGTGCCCTAGCCTGAAGGCTAGGGGAGCCCTAGCCATAGCCTAGGGGAGCCTAAAGCCTAGGGGTGACCTAGCCTGAAGGCTAGGGGAGCCCTAGCCTTAGCCTAGGGGAGCCTAAAGCCTAGGGGTGCCCTAGCCTGAAGGCTAGGGGAGCCCTAGCCTTAGCCTAGGGGAGCCTAAAGCCTAGGGGTGCCCTACCCTGAAGGCTAGGGGAGCCCTAGCCTTAGCCTAGGGGAGCCTAAAGCCTAGGGGTGCCCTAGCTTGAAGGCTAGGGGAGCCCTAGCCTTAGCCTAGGGGAGCCTAAAGCCTAAGGGTGCCCTAGCCTGAAGGCTAGGGGAGCCCTAGCCTTAGCCTAGGGGAGCCTAAAGCCTAGGGGTGCCCTAGCTTGAAGGCTAGGGGAGCCCTAGCCTTAGCCTAGGGGAGCCTAAAGCCTAGGGGTGCCCTAGCCTGAAGGCTAGGGGAGCCCTAGCCTTAGCCTAGGGGAGCCTAAATCCTAGGGGTGCCCTATCCTGAAGGCTAGGGGAGCCCTAGCCTTAGCCTAGGGGAGCCCTAGCCTGAAAGCTAGGGGAGCCCTAGCCTGAAGGCTAGGGGAGCCCTAGCCTTAGCCTAGGGGAGCCTAAAGCCTAGGGGAGCCCTAGCCTGAAGGCTAGAGGAGCCCTAGACTTAGCCTAGGGGAGCCCTAGCCTGAAGGCTAGGGGAGCCCTAGCCTTAGCCTAGGGGAGCTCTAGCCTGAAGGCTAGGGGAGCCCTAGCCTTAGCCTAGGGGAGCCTAAAGCCTAGGGGGGCCCTAGCCTGAAGGCTAGGGGAGCCCTAGCCTTAGCCTAGGGGAGCCTAAAGCCTAGGGGGGCCCTAGCCTGAAGGCTAGGGGAGCCCTAGTCTTAGCCTAGGGGAGCCTAAAGCAAAGGGGGGCCCTAGCCTGAAGGCTAGGGGAGCCCTAGCCTTAGCCTAGGGGAGCCTAAAGCCTAGGGGGCCCTAGCCTGAAGGCTAGGGGAGCCCTAGCCTTAGCCTAGGGGAGCCTAAAGCCTAGGGGGGCCCTACCCTGAAGGCTAGGGGAGCCCTAGCCTTATCCTAGGGGAGCCTAAAGCCTAGGGGGGCCCTAGCCTGAAGGCTAGGGGAGCCCTAACCTTAGCCTAGGGGAGCCTAAAGCCTAGGGGGCCCTAGCCTGAATGCTAGGGGAGCCCTAGCCTTAGCCTAGGGGAGCCCTAGCCTGAAGGCTAGGGGAGCCGTAGCCTTAGCCTAGGGGAGCCCTAGCCTGAAGGCTAGGGGAGCCCTAGCCTTAGCCTATGGGAGCCTAAAGCCTAGGGGGGCCCTAGCCTGAAGGCTAGGGGAGCCCTAGCCTTAGCCTAGGGGAGCCTAAAGCCTAGGGGGGCCCTAGCCTGAAGGCTAGGGGAGCCCTAGCCTTAGCCTAGAGGAGCCTAAAGCCTAGGGGGGCCCTACCTGAAGGCTACGGGAGCCCTAGCCTTAGCCTAGGGGAGCATAAAGCCTAGGGGGGCCCTAGCCTGAAGGCGAGGGGAGCCCTAGCCTTAGCCTAGGGGAGCCTAAAGCCTAGGGCGGCCCTAGCCTGAAGGCGAGGGGAGCCCTAGCCTTAGCCTAGGGGAGCCTAAAGCCTAGGGGGGCCCTAGCCTGAAGGCTAGGGGAGCCCTAGCCTGAGCCTAGGGGAGCCTAAAGCCTAGGGGGGCCCTAGCCTGAAGGCTAGGGGAGCCCTAGCCTTAGCTAAGGGGAGCCTAAAGCCTAGGGGGGCCCTAGCCTGAAGGCTAGGGGAGCCCTAGCCTTAGCCTAGGGGAGCCTAAAGCCTAGGGGCGCCCTAGTCTGAAGGCTAGGTGAGCCCTAGCCTTAGCCTAGGGGAGCCAAAAGCCTAGGGGGGCCCTACCCTGAAGGCTAGGGCAGCCCTAGCCTTAGCCTAGGGGAGCCAAAAGCCTAGGGGGGCCCTAGCATGAAGGCTATGGGAGCCCTAGCCTTAGCCTAGGGGAGCCAAAAGCCTAGGGGGGCCCTAGCCTGAAGGCTAGGGGAGCCCTAGCCTTAGCCTAGGGGAGCCAAAAGCCTATGGGAGCCCTAGCCTGAAGGCTAGGGGAGCCCTAGCCTTAGCCTAGGGGAGCCCAAAGCCTAGGGGGGCCCTACCCTGAAGGCTAGGGGAGCCCTAGCCTTAGCCTAGGGGAGCCTATGACCTAGGGCGGCCCTAGCCTGAAGGCTAGGGGAGCCCTAACCTTAGCCTAGGGGAGCCTAAAGCCTAGGGGGCCCTAGCCTGAAGGCTAGCGGAGCCCTAGCCTTAGCCTAGGGGAGCCCTAGCCTGAAGGCTAGGGGAGCCCTAGCCTTAGCCTAGGGGAGCCCTAGCCTGAAGGCTAGGGGAGCCCTAGCCTTAGCCTAGGGGAGCCTAAAGCCTAGGGGGGGCCCTAGCCTGAAGGTTAGGGGAGCCCTAGCCTTAGCCTAGGGGAGCCAAAACCTAGGGGGGCCCTAGCCTGAAGGCTAGGGGAGCCCTAGCCTTAGCCTAGGGGAGCCAAAAGCCTAGGGGGGCCCTAGCCTGAAGGCTAGGGGAGCCCTAGCCTTAGCCTAGGAGAGCCAAAAGCGTAGGGGAGCCCTAGCCTCAAGGCTAGGGGAGCCCTAGCCTTAGCCTAGGGGAGCCAAAAGCCTAGGGGAGCCCTAGCCTCAAGGCTAGGGGAGCCCTAGCCTTAGCCTAGGGGAGCCAAAAGCTTAGGGGAGCCTTAGCCTCAAGGCTAGGGGAGCCCTAGCCTTAGCCTAGGGGAGCCAAAAGCCTAGGGGAGCCCTAGCCTGAAGGCTAGGGGAGCCCTAGCCATAGCCTAGGGGAGCCTAAAGCCTAGGGGGGCCCTACCTGAGGGCTAGGGGAGCCCTAGCCTTAGCCTAGGGGAGCCTAAAGCCTAGGGGGGCCCTAGCCTGAAGGCGAGGGGAGCCCTAGCCTTAGCCTAGGGGAGCCTAAAGCCTAGGGGGGCCCTAGCCTGAAGGCGAGGGGAGCCCTAGCCTTAGCCTAGGGGAGCCTAAAGCCTAGGGGGGCCCTGGCCTGAAGGCTAGGGGAGGCCTAGCCTTAGGCTAGGGGATCCTAAAGCCTAGGGGGGGCCCTAGCGTGAAGGCTAGGGGAGCCCTAGCCTTAGCCTAGGGGAGCCTAAAGCCTAGGGGGGGCCCTAGCCTGAAGGTTAGGGGAGCCCTAGCCTTAGCCTAGGGGAGCCAAAACCTAGGGGGGCCCTAGCCTGAAGGCTAGGGGAGCCCTAGCCTTAGCCTAGGGGAGCCAAAAGCCTAGGGGGGCCCTAGCCTGAAGGCTAGGGGAGCCCTAGCCTTAGCCTAGGAGAGCCAAAAGCGTAGGGGAGCCCTAGCCTCAAGGCTAGGGGAGCCCTAGCCTTAGCCTAGGGGAGCCAAAAGCCTAGGGGAGCCCTAGCCTCAAGGCTAGGGGAGCCCTAGCCTTAGCCTAGGGGAGCCAAAAGCTTAGGGGAGCCTTAGCCTCAAGGCTAGGGGAGCCCTAGCCTTAGCCTAGGGGAGCCAAAAGCCTAGGGGAGCCCTAGCCCGAAGGCTAGGGGAGCCCTAGCCTTAGCCTAGGGGAGCCTAAAGCCTAGGGGTGCCCTAGCCTGAAGGCTAGGGGAGCCCTAGCCTTAGCCTAGGGGAGCCCTAGCCTAAAGCCTAGGGGTGCCCTAGCCTGAAGGCTAGGGGAGCCCTAGCCTTAGCCTAGGGGAGCCTAAAGCCTAGGGGGGCCCTAGCCTGAAGGCTAGGGGAGCCCTAGCCTTAGCCTAGGGGAGCCTAAAGCCTTGGGGGCCCTAGCCTGAAGGCTAGGGGAGCCCTAGCCTTAGCCTAGGGGAGCCTAAAGCCTAGGGGGGCTCTAGCCTGAAGGCTAGGGGAGCCCTAGCCTTAGCCTAGGGGAGCCTAAAGCCTAGGGGGGCCCTACCTGAGGGCTAGGGGAGCCCTAGCCTTAGCCTAGGGGAGCCTAAAGCCTAGGGGGGCCCTAGCCTGAAGGCGAGGGGAGCCCTAGCCTTAGCCTAGGGGAGCCTAAAGCCTAGGGGGGCCCTAGCCTGAAGGCGAGGGGAGCCCTAGCCTTAGCCTAGGGGAGCCTAAAGCCTAGGGGGGCCCTAGCCTGAAGGCTAGGGGAGGCCTAGCCTTAGGCTAGGGGATCCTAAAGCCTAGGGGGGGCCCTAGCCTGAAGGCTAGGGGAGCCCTAGCCTTAGCCTAGGGGAGCCTAAAGCCTAGGGGGGGCCCTAGCCTGAAGGTTAGGTGAGCCCTAGCCTTAGCCTAGGGGAGCCAAAACCTAGGGGGGCCCTAGCCTGAAGGCTAGGGGAGCCCTAGCCTTAGCCTAGGGGAGCCAAAAGCCTAGGGGGGCCCTAGCCTGAAGGCTAGGGGAGCCCTAGCCTTAGCCTAGGAGAGCCAAAAGCGTAGGGGAGCCCTAGCCTCAAGGCTAGGGGAGCCCTAGCCTTAGCCTAGGGGAGCCAAAAGCCTAGGGGAGCCCTAGCCTCAAGGCTAGGGGAGCCCTAGCCTTAGCCTAGGGGAGCCAAAAGCTTAGGGGAGCCTTAGCCTCAATGCTAGGGGAGCCCTAGCCTTAGCCTAGGGGAGCCAAAAGCCTAGGGGAGCCCTAGCCCGAAGGCTAGGGGAGCCCTAGCCTTAGCCTAGGGGAGCCTAAAGCCTAGGGGTGCCCTAGCCTGAAGGCTAGGGGAGCCCTAGCCTTAGCCTAGGGGAGCCCTAGCCTAAAGCCTAGGGGTGCCCTAGCCTGAAGGCTAGGGGAGCCCTAGCCTTAGCCTAGGGGAGCCTAAAGCCTAGGGGTGCCCTAGCCTGAAGGCTAGGGGAGCCCTAGCCTTAGCCTAGGGGAGCCTAAAGCCTAGGGGTGCCCTAGCCTGAAGGCTAGGGGCGCCCTAGCCTTAGCCTAGGGGAGCCTAAAGCCTAGGGGTGCCCTAGCCTGAAGGCTAGGGGAGCCCTAGCCTTAGCCTAGGGGAGCGTAATGACTAGGGGTGCCCTAGCCTGAAGGCTAGGGGAGCCCTAGCCTTAGCCTAGGGAAGCCCTAGCCTAAAGCCTAGGGGTGCCCTAGCCTGAAGGCTAGGGGAGCCCTAGCCTTAGCCTAGGGGAGCCCTAGCCTAAAGCCTAGGGGTGCCCTAGCCTGAAGGCTAGGGGAGCCCTAGCCTTAGCCTAGGGGAGCCCTAGCCTAAAACCTAGAGGAGCCCTAGCCTTAGCCTAGGGGAGCCTAAAGCCTAGGGGGCCCTAGCCTGAAGGCTAGGGGAGCCCTAGCCTTAGCCTAGGGGAGCCCTATCCTGAAAGCTAGGGGAACCCTAGCCTTAGCCTAGGGGAGCCGTAGCCTGAAGGCTAGGGGAGCCCTAGCCTTAGCCTAGGGGAGCCCTAGCCTAAAGCCTAGGGGTGCCCTAGCCTGAAGGCTAGGGGAGCCGGAGCCTTAGCCTAGGGGAGCCCTAGCCTAAAGCCTAGGGGTGCCCTAGCCTGAAGGCTAGGGGAGCCCTAGCCTTAGCCTACGGGAGCCCTAGCCTAAGGCCTAGCCGTGCCCTAGCCTGAAGGCTAGGGGAGCCCTAGCCTTAGCCTACGGGAGCCTAAAGCCTAGGGGTGCCCTAGCCTGAAGGCTAGGGGAGCCCTAGACTTAGCCTAGGGGAGCCTAAAGCCTAGGGGTGCCCTAGCCTGAAGGCTAGGGGAGCCCTAGCCTTAGCCTAGGGGAGCCTAAATCCTAGGGGTGCCCTAGCCTGAAGGCTAGGGGAGCCCTAGCCTTAGCCTAGGGGAGCCCTAGCCTGAAGGCTAGGGGAGCCCTAGCCTTAGCCTAGGGGAGCCTAAAGCCTAGGGGAGCCCTAACCTGAAGGCTAGGGGAGCCCTAGACTTAGCCTAGGGGAGCCCTAGCCTAAAGCCTAGGGGTGCCCTAGCCTGAAGGCTAGGGGAGCCCTAGCCATAGCCTAGGGGAGCCTAAAGCCTAGGGGTGACCTAGCCTGAAGGCTAGGGGAGCCCTAGCCTTAGCCTAGGGGAGCCTAAAGCCTAGGGGTGCCCTAGCCTGAAGGCTAGGGGAGCCCTAGCCTTAGCCTAGGGGAGCCTAAAGCCTAGGGGTGCCCTACCCTGAAGGCTAGGGGAGCCCTAGCCTTAGCCTAGGGGAGCCTAAAGCCTAGGGGTGCCCTAGCTTGAAGGCTAGGGGAGCCCTAGCCTTAGCCTAGGGGAGCCTAAAGCCTAAGGGTGCCCTAGCCTGAAGGCTAGGGGAGCCCTAGCCTTAGCCTAGGGGAGCCTAAAGCCTAGGGGTGCCCTAGCTTGAAGGCTAGGGGAGCCCTAGCCTTAGCCTAGGGGAGCCTAAAGCCTAGGGGTGCCCTAGCCTGAAGGCTAGGGGAGCCCTAGCCTTAGCCTAGGGGAGCCTAAATCCTAGGGGTGCCCTATCCTGAAGGCTAGGGGAGCCCTAGCCTTAGCCTAGGGGAGCCCTAGCCTGAAAGCTAGGGGAGCCCTAGCCTGAAGGCTAGGGGAGCCCTAGCCTTAGCCTAGGGGAGCCTAAAGCCTAGGGGAGCCCTAGCCTGAAGGCTAGGGGAGCCCTAGACTTAGCCTAGGGGAGCCCTAGCCTGAAGGCTAGGGGAGCCCTAGCCTTAGCCTAGGGGAGCTCTAGCCTGAAGGCTAGGGGAGCCCTAGCCTTAGCCTAGGGGAGCCTAAAGCCTAGGGGGGCCCTAGCCTGAAGGCTAGGGGAGCCCTAGCCTTAGCCTAGGGGAGCCTAAAGCCTAGGGGGGCCCTAGCCTGAAGGCTAGGGGAGCCCTAGCCTTAGCCTAGGGGAGCCTAAAGCAAAGGGGGGCCCTAGCCTGAAGGCTAGGGGAGCCCTAGCCTTAGCCTAGGGGAGCCTAAAGCCTAGGGGGCCCTAGCCTGAAGGCTAGGGGAGCCCTAGCCTTAGCCTAGGGGAGCCTAAAGCCTAGGGGGGCCCTACCCTGAAGGCTAGGGGAGCCCTAGCCTTATCCTAGGGGAGCCTAAAGCCTAGGGGGGCCCTAGCCTGAAGGCTAGGGGAGCCCTAACCTTAGCCTAGGGGAGCCTAAAGCCTAGGGGGCCCTAGCCTGAATGCTAGGGGAGCCCTAGCCTTAGCCTAGGGGAGCCCTAGCCTGAAGGCTAGGGGAGTCGTAGCCTTAGCCTAGGGGAGCCCTAGCCTGAAGGCTAGGGGAGCCCTAGCCTTAGCCTATGGGAGCCTAAAGCCTAGGGGGGCCCTAGCCTGAAGGCTAGGGGAGCCCTAGCCTTAGCCTAGGGGAGCCTAAAGCCTAGGGGGGCCCTAGCCTGAAGGCTAGGGGAGCCCTAGCCTTAGCCTAGAGGAGCCTAAAGCCTAGGGGGGCCCTACCTGAAGGCTACGGGAGCCCTAGCCTTAGCCTAGGGGAGCATAAAGCCTAGGGGGGCCCTAGCCTGAAGGCGAGGGGAGCCCTAGCCTTAGCCTAGGGGAGCCGAAAGCCTAGGGCGGCCCTAGCCTGAAGGCGAGGGGAGCCCTAGCCTTAGCCTAGGGGAGCCTAAAGCCTAGGGGGGCCCTAGCCTGAAGGCTAGGGGAGCCCTAGCCTGAACCTAGGGGAGCCTAAAGCCTAGGGGGGCCCTAGCCTGAAGGCTAGGGGAGCCCTAGCCTTAGCTAAGGGGAGCCTAAAGCCTAGGGGGGCCCTAGCCTGAAGGCTAGGGGAGCCCTAGCCTTAGCCTAGGGGAGCCAAACGCCTATGTGAGCCCTAGCCTGAAGGCTAGGGGAGCCTTAGCCTTAGCCTAGGGGAGCCAAAAGCCTAGGGGAGCCCTAGCCTCAAGGCTAGGGGAGCCCTAGCCTTAGCCTAGGGGAGCCAAAAGCCTAGGGGAGCCTTAGCCTCAAGGCTAGGGGAGCCCTAGCCTTAGCCTAGGGGAGCCAAAAGCCTAGGGGAGCCCTAGCCTGAAGGCCAGGGGAGGCCTAGCTTTAGCCTAGGGGAGCCAAAAGCCTAGGGGAGCCCTAGCCTGAAGGCTAGGGGAGCCCTAGCCTTAGCCTAGGGGAGCCAAAAGCCTAGTGGAGCCCTAGCCTGAAGGCCAGGGGAGCCCTAGCCTTAGCCTAGGGGAACCAAAAGCCTAGGGGAGCCCTAGCCTGAAGGCCAGGGGAGCCCTAGCCTTAGCCTAGGAGAGCCAAAAGCCTAGGGGAGCCCTAGCCTGAAGGCCAGGGGAGCCCTATCCTTAGCCTAGGGGAGCCAAAAGCCTAGGGGAGCCCTAGCCTGAAGGCCAGGGAAGCCCTAGCCTTACCCTAGGGGAGCCAAAAACCTAGGGGAGCCCTAGCCTGAAGGCTAGGGGAGCCCTAGCCTTAGCCTAGGGGAGCCTAAAGCCTAGGGGAGCCCTAGCCTGAAGGATAGGGGAGCCCTAGCCTTAGCCTAGGGGAGCTTAAAGCCTAGGGGAGCCCTAGCCTGAAGGCTAGGGGAGCCCTAGCCTTAGCCTAGGGGAGCCTAAAGTCTAGGGGAGCCCTTGCCTGAAGGCTAGGGGAGCCCTAGCCTTAGCCTAGGGGAGCCTAAAGCCTAGGGGAGCCCTAGCCTGAAGGCTAGGGGAGCCCTAGCCTTAGCCTAGGGGAGCCTAAAGCCTAGGGGAGCCCTAGCCTGAAGGCTAGGGGAGCCCTAGCCTTAGCCTAGGGCAGCCTAAAGCCTAGGGGTGCCCTAGCCTGAAGGCTAGGGGAGCCCTAGCCTTAGCCTAGGGGAGCCTAAAGCCTAGGGGTGCCCTAGCCTGAAGGCTAGGGGAACCCTCGCCTTAGCCTAAGGGAGCCTAAAGCCTAGGAGTGCCCTAGCCTGAAGGCTAGGGGAGCCCTAGCCTTAGCCTAGGGGAGCCTAAAGCCTAGGGGTGCCCTAGCCTGAAGGCTAGGGGAGCCCTAGCCTTAGCCTAGGGGAGCCTAAAGCCTAGCGGTGCCCTAGCCTTAAGGCTAGGGGAGCCCTAGCCTTAGTCTAGGGGAGCCTAAAGCCTAGGGGTGCCCTAGCCTGAAGGCTAGGGGAGCCCTAGCCTTAGCCTAGGGGAAACTAAAGCCTAGGGGTGCCCTAGCCTGAAGGCTAGGGGAGCCCTAGCCTTAGCCTAGGGGAGCCTAAAGCCTAGGGGTGCCCTAGCCTGAAGGCTAAGGGAGCCCTAGCCTTAGCCTAGGGGAGCCCTAGCCTAAAGCCTAGGGGTGCCCTAGCCTGAAGGCTAGGGAAGCCCTAGCTTTAGCCTAGGGGAGCCTAAAGCCTAGGGGTGCCCTAGCCTGAAGGCTAGGGGAGCCCTAGCCTTAGCCTAGGGGAGCCCTAGCCTAAAGCCTAGGGGTGCCCTAGCCTGAAGGCTAGGGGAGCCCTAGCCTTAGCCTAGGGGAGCCTAAAGCCTAGGGGTGCCCTAGCCTGAAGGCTAGGGGAACCCTAGCCTTAGCCTAGGGGAGCTCTAGCCTAAAGCCTAGGGGTGCCCTAGTCTGAAGGCTAGGGGAGCCCTAGCCTTAGCCTAGGGGAGGCTAAAGCCTAGGGGTGCCCTAGACTGAAGGCTAGGTGAGCCCTAGCCTTAGCCTAGGGGAGCCCTAGCCTAAAGCCTAGGGGTGCCCTAGCCTGAAGGCTAGGGGAGCCCTAGCCTTAGCCTAGGGGAGCCTAAAGCCTAGGGGTGCCCTAGCCTGAAGGCTAGGGGAGCCCTAGCCTTAGCCTAGGGAAGCCTAAAGCCTAGGGGTGCCCTAGCCTGAAGGCTAGGGGAGCCCTAGCCTTAGCCTAGGGGAGCCTAATGACTAGGGGTGCCCTAGCCTGAAGGCTAGGGGAGCCCTAGCCTTAGCCTAGGGGAGCCTAAAGCCTAGGGGTGCCCTAGCCTGAAGGCTAGGGGAGCCCTAGCCTTAGCCTAGGGGAGCCCTAGCCTGAAGGCTAGGAGAGCCCTAGCCTTAGCCCAGGCGAGCCTAAAGCCTAGGGGAGCCCTAGCCTGAAGGCTAGGGGAGCCCTAGACTATGCCTAGGGGAGCCCTAGCCTGAAGGCTAGGGGAGCCCTAGCCTTAGCCTAGGGGAGCCCTAGCCTGAAGGCTAGGGGAGCCCTAGCCTTAGCCTAGGGGAGCCTAAAGCCTAGGGGGCCCCTAGCCTGAAGGCTAGGGGAGCCCTAGCCTTAGCCTAGGGGAGCCTAAAGCCTAGGGGGGCCCTAGCCTGAAGGCTAGGGGAGCCCTAGCCTTAGCCTAGGGGAGCCTAAAGCCTAGGGGGGCCCTAGCCTGAAGGCTAGGGGAGCCCTAGCCTTAGCCTAGGGGAGCCTAAAGCCTAGGGGGCCCTAGCCTGAAGGCTAGGGGAGCCTTAGCCTTAGCCTAGGGGAGCCCTAGCCTGAAGGCTAGGGGAACCCTAGCCTTAGCCTAGGGGAGCCCTAGCCTGAAGGCTAGGGGAGCCCTAGCCTTAGCCTAGGGGAGCCTAAAGCCTAGGGGGCCCTAGCCTGAAGGCTAGGGGAGCCCTAGCCTTAGCCTAGGGGAGCCTAAAGCCTAAGGGGGCCCTACCCTGAAGGCTAGGGGAGCCTTAGCCTTAGCCTAGGGGAGCCCTAGCCTGAAGGCTAGGGGAACCCTAGCCTTAGCCTAGGGGAGCCCTAGCCTGAAGGCTAGGGGAGCCCTAGCCTTAGCCTAGGGGAGCCTAAAGCCTAGGGGGCCCTAGCCTGAAGGCTAGGGGAGCCCTAGCCTTAGCCTAGGGGAGCCTAAAGCCTAGGGGGGCCCGAGCCTGAAGGCTAGGGGAGCCCTAGCCTTAGCCTAGGGGAGCCTAAAGCCTAGGGGGCCCTAGCTTGAAGGCTAGGGGAGCCCTAGCCTTAGCCTAGGGGAGCCCTAGCCTGAAGGCTAGGGGAACCCTAGCCTTAGCCTAGGGGAGCCCTAGCCTGAAGGCTAGGGGAGCCCTAGCCTTAGCCTAGGGGAGCCTAAAGCCTAGGGGGCCATAGCCTGAAGGCTAGGGGAGCCCTAGCCTTAGCCTAGGGGAGCCTAAAGCATAGGGTGGCCCTAGCCTGAAGGCTAGGGGAGCCCTAGCCTTAGCCTAGGGGAGCCTAAAGCCTAGGGGGGCCCTAGACTGAAGGCTAGGGGAGCCCTAGCCTTAGCCTAGGGGAGCCTAAAGCCTAGGGGGCCCTAGCCTGAAGGCTAGGGGAGCCCTAGCCTTAGCCTAGGGAAGCCTAAAGCCTAGGGGGGCCCTACCCTGAAGGCTAGGGGAGCCCTAGCCTTAGCCTAGGGGAGCCTAAAACCTAGGGGGGCCCTAGCCTGAAGGCTAGGGGAGCCCTAACCTTAGCCTAGGGGAGCCTAAAGCCTAGGGGGCCCTAGCCTGAAGGCTAGGGGAGCCCTAGCCTTAGCCTAGGGGAGCCCTAGCCTGAAGGCTAGGGGAGCCCTAGCCTTAGCCTAGGGGAGCCCTAGCCTGAAGGCTAGGGGAGCCCTAGCCTTAGCCTAGGGGAGCCTAAAGCCTAGGGAGGCCCTAGCCTGAAGGCTAGGGGAGCCCTAGCTTTAGCCTAGGGGAGCCTAAAGCCTAGGGGGGCCCTAGCCTGAAGGCTAGGGGAGCCCTAGCCTTAGCCTAGGGGAGCCTAAAGCCTAGGGGGGCCCTAGCCTGAAGGCTAGGGGAGCCCTAGCCTTAGCCTAGGGGAGCCTAAAGCCTTGGGGGCCCTAGCCTGAAGGCTAGGGGAGCCCTAGCCTTAGCCTAGGGGAGCCTAAAGCCTAGGGGGGCCCTAGCCTGTAGGCTAGGGGAGCCCTAGCCTTAGCCTAGGGGAGCCTAAAGCCTAGGGGGGCCCTACCTGAAGGCTAGGGGAGCCCTAGCCTTAGCCTAGGGAAGCCTAAAGCCTAGGGGGGCCCTAGCCTGAAGGCGAGGGGAGACCTAGCCTTAGCCTAGGGGAGCCTAAAGCCTAGGGGGGCCCTAGCCAGAATGCGAGGGGAGCCCTAGCCTTAGCCTAGGGGAGCCTAAAGCCTAGGGGGGCCCTAGCCTGAAAGCTAGGGGAGCCCTAGCCGTAGGCTAGGGGATCCTAAAGCCTAGGGGGGCCCTAGCCTGAAGGCTAGGGGAGCCCTAGCCTTAGCCTAGGGGAGCCTAAAGCCTAGGGGGGGTCCTAGCCTGAAGGCTAGGGGAGCCCTAGCCTTAGCCTAGGGGAGCCAAAAGCCTAGGGGGGCCCTAGCCTGAAGGCTAGGGGAGCCCTAGCCTTAGCCTAGGGGAGCCAAAAGCCTAGGGGGGCCCTAGCCTGAATGCTAGGGGAGCCCTAGCCTTAGCCTAGGGGAGCCAAAAGCCTAGCGGAGCCCTAGCCTCAAGGCTAGGGGAGCCCTAGCCTCAGCCTAGGGGAGCCAAAAGCCTAGGGGAGCCCTAGCCTCAAGGCTAGGGGAGCCCTAGCCTTAGCCTAGGGGAGCCAAAAGCCTAGGGGAGCCTTAGCCTCAAGGCTAGGGGGAGCCCTAGCCTTAGCCTAGGGGAGCCAAAAGCCTAGGGGAGCCCTAGCCTGAAGGCTAGGGGAGCCCTAGCCTTAGCCTAGGGGAGCCTAAAGCCTAGGGGTGCCCTAGCCTGAAGGCTAGGGGAGCCCTAGCCTTATCCTAGGGGAGCCCTAGCCTAAAGCCTAGGGGTGCCCTAGCCTGAAGGCTAGGGGAGCCCTAGCCTTAGCCTAGGGGAGCCTAAAGCCTAGGGGTGCCCTAGCCTGAAGACTAGGGGAGCCCTAGCCTTAGCCTAGGGGAGCCTAAAGCCTAGGGGTGCCCTAGCCTGAAGGCTAGGGGAGCCCTAGCCTTAGCCTAGGGGAGCCTAAAGCCTAGGGGTGCCCTAGCCTGAAGGCTAGGGGAGCCCTAGCCTTAGCCTAGGGGAGCCCTAGCCTAAAGCCTAGGGGTGCCCTAGCCTGAAGGCTAGGGGAGCCCTAGCCTTAGCCTAGGAGAGCCCTAGCCTAAAGCCTAGGGGTGCCCTAGCCTGAAGGCTAGGGGAGCCCTAGCCTTAGCCTAGGGGAGCCCTAGCCTAAAGCCTAGGGGTGCCCTAGCCTGAAGGCTAGGGGAGCCCTAGCCTTAGCCTAGGGGAGCCCTAGCCTAAAGCCTAGGGGTGCCCTAGCCTGAAGGCAAGGGGAGCCCTAGCCTTAGACTAGGGGAGCCCTAGCCTAAAGCCTAGGGGTGCCCTAGCCTGAAGGCTAGGGGAGCCGGAGCATTAGCCTAGGGGAGCCCTAGCCTAAAGCCTAGGTGTGCCCTAGCGTGAAGGCTAGGGGAGCCCTAGCCTTAGCCTAGGGGAGCCTAAAGCCTAGGGGTGCCCTAGCCTGAAGGCTAGGGGAGCCCTAGCCTTAGCCTAGGGGAGCCTAAAGCCTAGGGGTACCATAGCCTGAAGGCTAGGGGAACCCTAGCCTTAGCCTAGGGGAGCCTAAAGCCTAGGGGTGCCCTAGCCTGAAGGCTAGGGGAGCCCTAGCCTTAGCCTACGGGAGCCTAAAGCCTAGGGGTGCCCTAGCCTGAAGGCTAGGGGAGCCCTAGACTTAGCCTAGGGGAGCCTAAATCCTAGGGGTGCCCTATCCTGAAGGCTAGGGGAGCCCTAGCCTTAGCCTACGGGAGCCTAAATCCTAGGGGTGCCCTAGTCTGAAGGCTAGGGGAGCCCTAGCCTTAGCCTAGGGGAGCCCTAGCCTGAAGGCTAGGGGAGCCCTAGCCTTAGCCTAGGGAAGCCTAAAGCCTAGGGGTGCCCTAGCCTGAAGGCTAGGGGAGCCCTAGCCTTAGCCTAGGGGAGCCTAAAGCCTAGGGCTACCCTAGCCTGAAGGCTAGGGGAACCCTAGCCTTAGCCTAGGGGAGCCTAAAGCCTAGGGGTGCCCTAGCCTGAAGGCTAGGGGAGCCCTAGCCTTAGCCTACGGGAGCCTAAAGCCTAGGGGTGCCCTAGCCTGAAGGGTAGGGGAGCCCTAGACTTAGCCTAGGGGAGCCTAAATCCTAGGGGTGCCCTATCCTGAAGGCTAGGGGAGCCCTAGCCTTAGCCTAGGGGAGCCTAAAGCCTAGGGGTGCCCTAGCCTGAAGGCTAGGGGAACCCTAGCCTTAGCCTAAGGGAGCCTAAAGCCTAGGAGTGCCCTAGCCTGAAGGCTAGGGGAGCCCTAGCCTTAGCCTAGGGGAGCCTAAAGCCTAGGGGTGCCCTAGCCTGAAGGCTAGGGGAGCCCTAGCCTTAGCCTAGGGGAGCCTAAAGCCTAGCGGTGCCCTAGCCTTAAGGCTAGGGGAGCCCTAGCCTTAGTCTAGGGGAGCCTAAAGCCTAGGGGTGCCCTAGCCTGAAGGCTAGGGGAGCCCTAGCCTTAGCCTAGGGGAAACTAAAGCCTAGGGGTGCCCTAGCCTGAAGGCTAGGGGAGCCCTAGCCTTAGCCTAGGGGAGCCTAAAGCCTAGGGGTGCCCTAGCCTGAAGGCTAAGGGAGCCCTAGCCTTAGCCTAGGGGAGCCCTAGCCTAAAGCCTAGGGGTGCCCTAGCCTGAAGGCTAGGGAAGCCCTAGCTTTAGCCTAGGGGAGCCTAAAGCCTAGGGGTGCCCTAGCCTGAAGGCTAGGGGAGCCCTAGCCTTAGCCTAGGGGAGCCCTAGCCTAAAGCCTAGGGGTGCCCTAGCCTGAAGGCTAGGGGAGCCCTAGCCTTAGCCTAGGGGAGCCTAAAGCCTAGGGGTGCCCTAGCCTGAAGGCTAGGGGAACCCTAGCCTTAGCCTAGGGGAGCTCTAGCCTAAAGCCTAGGGGTGCCCTAGTCTGAAGGCTAGGGGAGCCCTAGCCTTAGCCTAGGGGAGGCTAAAGCCTAGGGGTGCCCTAGACTGAAGGCTAGGTGAGCCCTAGCCTTAGCCTAGGGGAGCCCTAGCCTAAAGCCTAGGGGTGCCCTAGCCTGAAGGCTAGGGGAGCCCTAGCCTTAGCCTAGGGGAGCCTAAAGCCTAGGGGTGCCCTAGCCTGAAGGCTAGGGGAGCCCTAGCCTTAGCCTAGGGAAGCCTAAAGCCTAGGGGTGCCCTAGCCTGAAGGCTAGGGGAGCCCTAGCCTTAGCCTAGGGGAGCCTAATGACTAGGGGTGCCCTAGCCTGAAGGCTAGGGGAGCCCTAGCCTTAGCCTAGGGGAGCCTAAAGCCTAGGGGTGCCCTAGCCTGAAGGCTAGGGGAGCCCTAGCCTTAGCCTAGGGGAGCCCTAGCCTGAAGGCTAGGAGAGCCCTAGCCTTAGCCCAGGCGAGCCTAAAGCCTAGGGGAGCCCTAGCCTGAAGGCTAGGGGAGCCCTAGACTATGCCTAGGGGAGCCCTAGCCTGAAGGCTAGGGGAGCCCTAGCCTTAGCCTAGGGGAGCCCTAGCCTGAAGGCTAGGGGAGCCCTAGCCTTAGCCTAGGGGAGCCTAAAGCCTAGGGGGCCCCTAGCCTGAAGGCTAGGGGAGCCCTAGCCTTAGCCTAGGGGAGCCTAAAGCCTAGGGGGGCCCTAGCCTGAAGGCTAGGGGAGCCCTAGCCTTAGCCTAGGGGAGCCTAAAGCCTAGGGGGGCCCTAGCCTGAAGGCTAGGGGAGCCCTAGCCTTAGCCTAGGGGAGCCTAAAGCCTAGGGGGCCCTAGCCTGAAGGCTAGGGGAGCCTTAGCCTTAGCCTAGGGGAGCCCTAGCCTGAAGGCTAGGGGAACCCTAGCCTTAGCCTAGGGGAGCCCTAGCCTGAAGGCTAGGGGAGCCCTAGCCTTAGCCTAGGGGAGCCTAAAGCCTAGGGGGCCCTAGCCTGAAGGCTAGGGGAGCCCTAGCCTTAGCCTAGGGGAGCCTAAAGCCTAAGGGGGCCCTACCCTGAAGGCTAGGGGAGCCTTAGCCTTAGCCTAGGGGAGCCCTAGCCTGAAGGCTAGGGGAACCCTAGCCTTAGCCTAGGGGAGCCCTAGCCTGAAGGCTAGGGGAGCCCTAGCCTTAGCCTAGGGGAGCCTAAAGCCTAGGGGGCCCTAGCCTGAAGGCTAGGGGAGCCCTAGCCTTAGCCTAGGGGAGCCTAAAGCCTAGGGGGGCCCGAGCCTGAAGGCTAGGGGAGCCCTAGCCTTAGCCTAGGGGAGCCTAAAGCCTAGGGGGCCCTAGCTTGAAGGCTAGGGGAGCCCTAGCCTTAGCCTAGGGGAGCCCTAGCCTGAAGGCTAGGGGAACCCTAGCCTTAGCCTAGGGGAGCCCTAGCCTGAAGGCTAGGGGAGCCCTAGCCTTAGCCTAGGGGAGCCTAAAGCCTAGGGGGCCATAGCCTGAAGGCTAGGGGAGCCCTAGCCTTAGCCTAGGGGAGCCTAAAGCATAGGGTGGCCCTAGCCTGAAGGCTAGGGGAGCCCTAGCCTTAGCCTAGGGGAGCCTAAAGCCTAGGGGGGCCCTAGACTGAAGGCTAGGGGAGCCCTAGCCTTAGCCTAGGGGAGCCTAAAGCCTAGGGGGCCCTAGCCTGAAGGCTAGGGGAGCCCTAGCCTTAGCCTAGGGAAGCCTAAAGCCTAGGGGGGCCCTACCCTGAAGGCTAGGGGAGCCCTAGCCTTAGCCTAGGGGAGCCTAAAACCTAGGGGGGCCCTAGCCTGAAGGCTAGGGGAGCCCTAACCTTAGCCTAGGGGAGCCTAAAGCCTAGGGGGCCCTAGCCTGAAGGCTAGGGGAGCCCTAGCCTTAGCCTAGGGGAGCCCTAGCCTGAAGGCTAGGGGAGCCCTAGCCTTAGCCTAGGGGAGCCCTAGCCTGAAGGCTAGGGGAGCCCTAGCCTTAGCCTAGGGGAGCCTAAAGCCTAGGGAGGCCCTAGCCTGAAGGCTAGGGGAGCCCTAGCTTTAGCCTAGGGGAGCCTAAAGCCTAGGGGGGCCCTAGCCTGAAGGCTAGGGGAGCCCTAGCCTTAGCCTAGGGGAGCCTAAAGCCTAGGGGGGCCCTAGCCTGAAGGCTAGGGGAGCCCTAGCCTTAGCCTAGGGGAGCCTAAAGCCTTGGGGGCCCTAGCCTGAAGGCTAGGGGAGCCCTAGCCTTAGCCTAGGGGAGCCTAAAGCCTAGGGGGGCCCTAGCCTGTAGGCTAGGGGAGCCCTAGCCTTAGCCTAGGGGAGCCTAAAGCCTAGGGGGGCCCTACCTGAAGGCTAGGGGAGCCCTAGCCTTAGCCTAGGGGAGCCTAAAGCCTAGGGGGGCCCTAGCCTGAAGGCGAGGGGAGACCTAGCCTTAGCCTAGGGGAGCCTAAAGCCTAGGGGGGCCCTAGCCAGAATGCGAGGGGAGCCCTAGCCTTAGCCTAGGGGAGCCTAAAGCCTAGGGGGGCCCTAGCCTGAAAGCTAGGGGAGCCCTAGCCGTAGGCTAGGGGATCCTAAAGCCTAGGGGGGCCCTAGCCTGAAGGCTAGGGGAGCCCTAGCCTTAGCCTAGGGGAGCCTAAAGCCTAGGGGGGGTCCTAGCCTGAAGGCTAGGGGAGCCCTAGCCTTAGCCTAGGGGAGCCAAAAGCCTAGGGGGGCCCTAGCCTGAAGGCTAGGGGAGCCCTAGCCTTAGCCTAGGGGAGCCAAAAGCCTAGGGGGGCCCTAGCCTGAATGCTAGGGGAGCCCTAGCCTTAGCCTAGGGGAGCCAAAAGCCTAGCGGAGCCCTAGCCTCAAGGCTAGGGGAGCCCTAGCCTCAGCCTAGGGGAGCCAAAAGCCTAGGGGAGCCCTAGCCTCAAGGCTAGGGGAGCCCTAGCCTTAGCCTAGGGGAGCCAAAAGCCTAGGGGAGCCTTAGCCTCAAGGCTAGGGGGAGCCCTAGCCTTAGCCTAGGGGAGCCAAAAGCCTAGGGGAGCCCTAGCCTGAAGGCTAGGGGAGCCCTAGCCTTAGCCTAGGGGAGCCTAAAGCCTAGGGGTGCCCTAGCCTGAAGGCTAGGGGAGCCCTAGCCTTATCCTAGGGGAGCCCTAGCCTAAAGCCTAGGGGTGCCCTAGCCTGAAGGCTAGGGGAGCCCTAGCCTTAGCCTAGGGGAGCCTAAAGCCTAGGGGTGCCCTAGCCTGAAGACTAGGGGAGCCCTAGCCTTAGCCTAGGGGAGCCTAAAGCCTAGGGGTGCCCTAGCCTGAAGGCTAGGGGAGCCCTAGCCTTAGCCTAGGGGAGCCTAAAGCCTAGGGGTGCCCTAGCCTGAAGGCTAGGGGAGCCCTAGCCTTAGCCTAGGGGAGCCCTAGCCTAAAGCCTAGGGGTGCCCTAGCCTGAAGGCTAGGGGAGCCCTAGCCTTAGCCTAGGAGAGCCCTAGCCTAAAGCCTAGGGGTGCCCTAGCCTGAAGGCTAGGGGAGCCCTAGCCTTAGCCTAGGGGAGCCCTAGCCTAAAGCCTAGGGGTGCCCTAGCCTGAAGGCTAGGGGAGCCCTAGCCTTAGCCTAGGGGAGCCCTAGCCTAAAGCCTAGGGGTGCCCTAGCCTGAAGGCAAGGGGAGCCCTAGCCTTAGACTAGGGGAGCCCTAGCCTAAAGCCTAGGGGTGCCCTAGCCTGAAGGCTAGGGGAGCCGGAGCATTAGCCTAGGGGAGCCCTAGCCTAAAGCCTAGGTGTGCCCTAGCGTGAAGGCTAGGGGAGCCCTAGCCTTAGCCTAGGGGAGCCTAAAGCCTAGGGGTGCCCTAGCCTGAAGGCTAGGGGAGCCCTAGCCTTAGCCTAGGGGAGCCTAAAGCCTAGGGGTACCATAGCCTGAAGGCTAGGGGAACCCTAGCCTTAGCCTAGGGGAGCCTAAAGCCTAGGGGTGCCCTAGCCTGAAGGCTAGGGGAGCCCTAGCCTTAGCCTACGGGAGCCTAAAGCCTAGGGGTGCCCTAGCCTGAAGGCTAGGGGAGCCCTAGACTTAGCCTAGGGGAGCCTAAATCCTAGGGGTGCCCTATCCTGAAGGCTAGGGGAGCCCTAGCCTTAGCCTACGGGAGCCTAAATCCTAGGGGTGCCCTAGTCTGAAGGCTAGGGGAGCCCTAGCCTTAGCCTAGGGGAGCCCTAGCCTGAAGGCTAGGGGAGCCCTAGCCTTAGCCTAGGGAAGCCTAAAGCCTAGGGGTGCCCTAGCCTGAAGGCTAGGGGAGCCCTAGCCTTAGCCTAGGGGAGCCTAAAGCCTAGGGCTACCCTAGCCTGAAGGCTAGGGGAACCCTAGCCTTAGCCTAGGGGAGCCTAAAGCCTAGGGGTGCCCTAGCCTGAAGGCTAGGGGAGCCCTAGCCTTAGCCTACGGGAGCCTAAAGCCTAGGGGTGCCCTAGCCTGAAGGGTAGGGGAGCCCTAGACTTAGCCTAGGGGAGCCTAAATCCTAGGGGTGCCCTATCCTGAAGGCTAGGGGAGCCCTAGCCTTAGCCTACGGGAGCCTAAATCCTAGGGGTGCCCTAGTCTGAAGGCTAGGGGAGCCCTAGCCTTAGCCTAGGGGAGCCCTAGCCTGAAGGCTAGGGGAGCCCTAGCCTTAGCCTAGGGGAGCCTAAAGCCTAGGGGAGCCCTAGCCTGAAGGCTTGGGGAGCCCTAGACTTAGCCTAGGGGAGCCCTAGCCTGAAGGCTAGGGGAGCCCTAGCCTTAGCCTAGGGGAGCCTAAAGCCTAGGGGGGCCCTAGCCTGAAGGCTAGGGGAGCCCTAGCCTTAGCCTAGGGGAGCCTAAAGCCTAGGGGGGCCCTAGCCTGAAGGCTAGGAGAGCATTAGCCTTAGCCTAGGGGAGCCTAAAGCCTAGGGGGGCCTTAGCCTGAAGGCTAGGGGAGCCCTAGCCTTAGCCTAGGGGAGCCTAAAGCCTAGGGGACCCTAGCCTGAAGGCTATGGGAGCCCTAGCCTTAGCCTAGGGGAGCCCTAGCCTGAAGGCTAGGGGAGCCCTAGCCTTAGCCTAGGGGAGCCCTAGCCTGAAGGCTAGGGGAGCCCTAGCCTTAGCCTAGGGGAGCCTAAAGCCTAGGGTGGCCCTAGCCTGAAGGCTAGGGGAGCCCTCGCCTTAGCCTAGGGGTGCCTAAAGCCTAGGGGGGCCCTAGCCTGAAGGCTAGGGGAGCCCTAGCCTTAGCCTAGGGGAGCCTAAAGCCTAGGGGGGCCCTAGCCTGAAGGCTAGGGGAGCCCTAGCCTTAGCCTAGGGGAGCCTAAAGCCTAGGGGGCCCTAGCCTGAAGGCTAGGGGAGCCCTAGCCTTAGCCTAGGGGAGCCTAAAGCCTAGGGGGGCCCTACCCTGAAGGCTAGGGGAGCCCTAGCCTTAGCCTAGG
The DNA here is from genome assembly GCF_050624435.1 of Tenrec ecaudatus. NCBI lineage: Eukaryota > Metazoa > Chordata > Mammalia > Afrosoricida > Tenrecidae > Tenrec > Tenrec ecaudatus. The sequence goes on from NW_027459650.1 coordinate 71,705, forward strand.
GGAGCCTAAAGCTTAGGGGGGCCCTAGCCTGAAGCTAGGGGAACCCTAGCCTTAGCCTAGGGGAGCCTAAAGCCTAGGGGGCCCTAGCCTGAAGGCTAGGGGAGCCCTAGCCTTAGCCTAGGGGAGCCCTAGCCTGAAGGCTAGGGGAACCCTAGCCTTAGCCTAGGGGAGCCCTAGCCTGAAGGCTAGGGGAGCCCTAGCCTTAGGCTAGGGGAGCCTAAAGCATAGGGTGGCCCTAGCCTGAAGGCTAGGGGAGCCCTAGCCTTAGCCTAGGGGAGCCTAAAGCCTAGGGGTCGCCCTAGCCTGAAGGCTAGGGGAGCCCTAGCCTTAGCCTAGGGGAGCCTAAAGCCTAGGGGGCCCTAGCCTGAAGGCTAGGGGAGCCCTAGCCTTAGCCTAGGGGAGCCTAAAGCCTAGGGGGGCCCTACCCTGAAGGCTAGGGGAGCCCTAGCCTTAGCCTAGGGGAGCCTAAAGCCTAGGGGGGGCCTAGCCTGAAGGCTAGGGGAGCCCTAACCTTAGCCTAGGGGAGCCTAAAGCCTAGGGGGCCCTAGCCTGAAGGCTAGGGGAGCCCTAGCCTTAGCCTAGGGGAGCCCTAGCCTGAAGGCTAGGGGAGCCCTAGCCTTAGCCTAGGGGAGCCCTAGCCTGAAGGCTAGGGGAGCCCTAGCCTTAGCCTAGGGGAGCCTAAAGCCTAGGGGTGCCCTAGCCTGAAGGCTAGGGGAGCCCTAGCTTTAGCCTAGGGGAGCCTAAAGCCTAGGGGGGCCCTAGCCTGAAGGCTAGGGGAGCCCTAGCCTTAGCCTAGGGGAGCCTAAAGCCTAGGGGGCCCTAGCCTGAAGGCTAGGGGAGCCCTAGCCTTAGCCTAGGGGAGCCTAAAGCCTAGGGGGGCCCTACCCTGAAGGCTAGGGGAGCCCTAGCCTTAGCCTAGGGGAGCCTAAAGCCTAGGGGGGCCCTAGCCTGAAGGCTAGGGGAACCCTAGCCTTAGCCTAGGGGAGCCTAAAGCCTAGGGGGCCCTAGCCTGAAGGCTAGGGGAGCCCTAGCCTTAGCCTAGGGGAGCCCTAGCCTGAAGGCTAGGGGAACCCTAGCCTTAGCCTAGGGGAGCCCTAGCCTGAAGGCTAGGGGAGCCCTAGCCTTAGCCTAGGGGAGCCTAAAGCATAGGGTGGCCCTAGCCTGAAGGCTAGGGGAGCCCTAGCCTTAGCCTAGGGGAGCCTAAAGCCTAGGGGGGCCCTAGCCTGAAGGCTAGGGGAGCCCTAGCCTTAGCCTAGGGGAGCCTAAAGCCTAGGGGGCCCTAGCCTGAAGGCTAGGGGAGCCCTAGCCTTAGCCTAGGGGAGCCTAAAGCCTAGGGGGGCCCTACCCTGAAGGCTAGGGGAGCCCTAGCCTTAGCCTAGGGGAGCCTAAAGCCTAGGGGGGCCCTAGCCTGAAGGCTAGGGGAGCCCTAACCTTAGCCTAGGGGAGCCTAAAGCCTAGGGGGCCCTAGCCTGAAGGCTAGGGGAGCCCTAGCCTTAGCCTAGGGGAGCCCTAGCCTGAAGGCTAGGGGAGCCCTAGCCTTAGCCTAGGGGAGCCCTAGCCTGAAGGCTAGGGGAGCCCTAGCCTTAGCCTAGGGGACCCTAAAGCCTAGGGGTGCCCTAGCCTGAAGGCTAGGGGAGCCCTAGCTTTAGCCTAGGGGAGCCTAAAGCCTAGGGGGGCCCTAGCCTGAAGGCTAGGGGAGCCCTAGCCTTAGCCTAGGGGAGCCTAAAGCCTAGGGGGGGCTAGCCTGAAGGCTAGGGGAGCCCTAGCCTTAGCCTAGGGGAGCCTAAAGCCCTGGGGGCCCTAGCCTGAAGGCTAGGGGAGCCCTAGCCTTAGCCTAGGGGAGCCTAAAGCCTAGGGGGGCCCTAGCCTGAAGGCGAGGGGAGCCCTAGCCTTAGCCTAGGGGAGCCTAAAGCCTAGGGGGGCCCTAGCCTGAAGGCTAGGGGAGCCCTAGCCTTAGCCTAGGGGAGCCAAAAGCCTAGGGAAGCCCTAGCCTCAAGGCTAGGGGAGCCCTAGCCTTAGCCTAGGGGAGCCAAAAGCCTAGGGGAGCCCTAGCCTCAAGGCTAGGGGAGCCCTAGCCTTAGCCTAGGGGAGCCAAAAGCCTAGGGGAGCCTTAGCCTCAAGGCTAGGGGAGCCCTAGCCTTAGCATAGGGGAGCCGAAAGCCTAGGGGAGCCCTAGCCTGAAGGCTAGGGGAGCCCTAGCCTTAGCCTAGGGGAGCCTAAAGCCTAGGGGTGCCCTAGCCTGAAGGCTAGGGGAGCCCTAGCCTAAAGCCTAGGGGTGCCCTAGCCTGAAGGCTAGGGGAGCCCTAGCCTTAGCCTAGGGGAGCCTAAAGCCTAGGGGTGCCCTAGCCTGAAGGCTAGGGGAGCCCTAGCCTTAGCCTAGGGGAGCCTAAAGCCTAGGGGTGCCCTAGCCTGAAGGCTAGGGGAGCCCTAGCCTTAGCCTAGGGGAGCCTAATGACTAGGGGTGCCCTAGCCTGAAGGCTAGGGGAGCCCTAGCCTTAGCCTAGGGGAGCCTAATGTCTAGGGGTGCCCTAGCCTGAAGGCTAGGGGAGCCCTAGCCTTAGCCTAGGGGAGCCCTAGCCTAAAGCCTAGGGGTGCCCTAGCCTGAAGGCTAGGGGAGCCCTAGCCTTAGCCTAGGGGAGCCCTAGCCTAAAGCCTAGGGGTGCCCTAGCCTGAAGGCTAGGGGAGCCCTAGCCTTAGCCTAGGGGAGCCCTAGCCTAAAGCCTAGGGGTGCCCTAGCCTGAAGGCTAGGGGAGCCCTAGCCTTAGCCTAGGGGAGCCCTAGCCTAAAGCCTAGGGGTGCCCTAGCCTGAAGGCAAGGGGAGCCCTAGCCTTAGCCTAGGGGAGCCCTAGCCTAAAGCCTAGGGGTGCCCTAGCCTGAAGGTTAGGGGAGCCCTACCTTAGCCTAGGGGAGCCTAAAGCCTAGGGCTGCCCTAGCCTGAAGGCTAGGGGAGCCCTAGCCTTAACCTAGGGGAGCCCTAGCCTAAAGCCTAGGGGTGCCCTAGCCTGAAGGCTAGGGGAGCCGGAGCCTTAGCCTAGGGGAGCCCTAGCCTAAAGCCTAGGGGTGCCCTAGCGTGAAGGCTAGGGGAACCCTAGCCTTAGCCTAGGGGAGCCTAAAGCCTAGGGGTGCCCTAGCCTGAAGGCTAGGGGAGCCCTAGCCTTAGCCTAGGGGAGCCCTAGCGTAAGGCCTAGCGGTGCCCTAGCCTGAAGGCTAGGGGAGCCCTAGCCTTAGCCTAGGGGAGCCTAAAGCCTAGGGGTACCCTAGCCTGAAGGCTAGGGGAACCCTAGCCTTAGCCTAGGGGAGCCTAAAGCCTAGGGGTGCCCTAGCCTGAAGGCTAGGGGAGCCCTAGCCTTAGCCTACGGGAGCCTAAAGCCTAGGGGTGCCCTAGCCTGAAGGCTAGGGGAGCCCTAGACTTAGCCTAGGGGAGCCTAAAGCCTAGGGGTGCCCTAGCCTGAAGGCTAGGGGAGCCCTAGCCTTAGCCTAGGGGAGCCTAAATCCTAGGGGTGCCCTAGCCTGAAGGCTAGGGGAGCCCTAGCCTTAGCCTAGGGGAGCCCTAGCCTGAAGGCTAGGGGAGCCCTAGCCTTAGCCTAGGGGAGCCTAAAGCCTAGGGGAGCCCTAGCCTGAAGGCTTGGGGAGCCCTAGACTTAGCCTAGGGGAGCCCTAGCCTAAAGGCTAGGGGAGCCCTAGCCTTAGCCTAGGGGAACCTAAAGCCTAGGGGGGCCCTAGCCTGAAGGCTAGGGGAGCCCTAGCCTTAGCCTAGGGGAGCCTAAAGCCTAGGGGGCCCTAGCCTGAAGGCTATGGGAGCCCTAGCCTTAGCCTAGGGGAGCCCTAGCCTGAAGGCTAGGGGAGCCCTAGCCTTAGCCTAGGGGAGCCCTAGCCTGAAGGCTAGGGGAGCCCTAGCCTTAGCCTAGGGGAGCCTAAAGCCTAGGGTGGCCCTAGCCTGAAGGCTAGGAGAGCCCTAGCCTTAGCCTAGGGGTGCCTAAAGCCTAGGGGGGCCCTAGCCTGAAGGCTAGGGGAGCCCTAGCCTTAGCCTAGGGGAGCCTAAAGCCTAGGGGGGCCATAGCCTGAAGGCTAGGGGAGCCCTAGCCTTAGCCTAGGGGAGCCTAAAGCCTAGGGGGCCCTAGCCTGAAGGCTAGGGGAGCCCTAGCCTTAGCCTAGGGGAGCCTAAAGCCTAGGGGGGCCCTACCCTGAAGGCTAGGGGAGCCCTAGCCTTAGCCTAGGGGAGCCTAAAGCCTAGGGGGGCCCTAGCCTGAAGGCTAGGGGAGCCCTAACCTTAGCCTAGGGGAGCCTAAAGCCTAGGGGGCCCTAGCCTGAAGACTAGGGGAGCCCTAGCCTTAGCCTAGGGGAGCCCTAGCCTGAAGGCTAGGGGAGCCCTAGCCTTAGCCTAGGGGAGCCCTAGCCTGAAGGCTAGGGGAGCCCTAGCCTTAGCCTAGGGGAGCCTAAAGCCTAGGGGGGCCCTAGCCTGAAGGCTAGGGGAGCCCTATCCTTAGCCTAGGGGAGCCTAAAGCCTAGGGGGGCCCTAGCCTGAAGGCTAGGGGAGCCCTAACCTTAGCCTAGGGGAGCCTAAAGCCTAGGGGGCCCTAGCCTGAAGGCTAGGGGAGCCCTAGCCTTAGCCTAGGGGAGCCCTAGCCTGAAGGCTAGGGGAGCCCTAGCCTTATCCTAGGGGAGCCCTAGCCTGAAGGCTAGGGGAGCCCTAGCCTTAGCCTAGGGGAGCCTAAAGCCTTGGGGGCCCTAGCCTGAAGGCTAGGGGAGCCCTAGCCTTAGCCTAGGGGAGCCTAAAGCCTAGGGGGGCCCTAGCCTGAAGGCTAGGGGAGCCCTAGCCTTAGCCTAGGGGAGCCTAAAGCCTAGGGGGGCCCTACCTGAAAGCTAGGGGAGCCCTAGCCTTAGCCTAGGGGAGCCTAAAGCCTAGGGGTGCCCTAGCCTGTAGGCTAGGGGAGCCCTAGCCTTAGCCTAGGGGAGCCTGAAGCCTAGGGGGGCCCTAGCCTGAAGGCGAGGGGAGCCCTAGACTTAGCCTAGGGGAGTCTAAAGCCTAGGGGGGCCCTAGCCTGTAGGCTAGGGGAGCCCTAGCCTTAGGCTAGGGGAGCCTAAAGCCTAGGGGGGCCCTAGCCTGAAGGCTAGGGGAGCCCTAGCCTTAGCCTAGGGGAGCCTAAAGCCTAGGTGGGCCCTAGCCTGAAGGCTAGGGGAGCCCTAGCCTTAGCCTAGGGGAGCCAAAAGCCTAGGGGGGCCCTAGCCTGAAGGCTAGGGGAGCCTTAGCCTTAGCCTAGGGGAGCCAAAAGCATAGGGGGGCCCTAGCCTGAAGGCTAGGGGAGCCCTAGCCTTAGCCTAGGGGAGCCAAAAGCCTAGGGGAGCCCTAGCCTCAAGGCTAGGGGAGCCCTAGCCTTAGCCTAGGGGAGCCAAAAGCCTAGGGGAGCCCTAGCCTCAAGGCTAGGGGAGCCCTAGCCTTAGCCTAGGGGAGCCAAAAGCCTAGGGGAGCCCTAGCCTCAAGGCTAGGGGAGCCCTAGCCTTAGCCTAGGGGAGCCAAAAGCCTAGGGGAGCCTTAGCCTCAAGGCTAGGGTAGCCCTAGCCTTAGCCTAGGGGAGTCAAAAGCCTAGGGGAACCCTAGCCTGAAGGCCAGGGGAGCCCTAGCCTTAGCCTAGGGGAGCCAAAAGCCTAGGGAAGCCCTAGCCAGAAGGCCAGGGGAGCCCTAGCCTTAGCCTAGGGGAGCCAAAAGCCTAGGGGAGCCCTAGCCTGAAGGCCAGGGGAGCCCTAGCCTTAGCCTAGGGGAGCCAAAAGCCTAGGGGAGCCCTAGCCTGAAGGCCAGGGGAGCCCTAGCCTTACCCTAGTGGAGCCAAAAACCTAGGGGAGCCCTAGCCTGAAGGCCAGGGGAGCCCTAGCCTTAGCCTAGGGGAGCCAAAAGCCTAGGGGAGCCCTAGCCTGAAGGCCAGGGGAGCCCTAGCCTTAGCCTAGGGGAGCCAAAAGCCTAGGGGAGCCCTAGCCTGAAGGCCAGGGGAGCCCTAGCCTTAGCCTAGGGGAGCCAAAAGCCTAGGGGAGCCCTAGCCTGAAGGCTAGGGGAGCCCTAGCCTTAGCCTAGGGGAGCCTAAAGCCTAGGGGTGCCCTAGCCTGAAGGCTAGGGGAGCCCTAGCCTTAGCCTAGGGGAGCCCTAGCCTAAAGCCTAGGGGTGCCCTAGCCTGAAGGCAAGGGGAGCCCTAGCCTTAGCCTAGGGGAGCCCTAGCCTAAAGCCTAGGGGTGCCCTAGCCTGAAGGGTAGGGGAGCCCTACCTTAGCCTAGGGGAGCCTAAAGCCTAGGGCTGCCCTAGCCTGAAGGCTAGGGGAGCCCTAGCCTTAACCTAGGGGAGCCCTAGCCTAAAGCCTAGGGGTGCCCTAGCCTGAAGGCTAGGGGAGCCGGAGCCTTAGCCTAGGGGAGCCCTAGCCTAAAGCATAGGGGTGCCCTAGCGTGAAGGCTAGGGGAGCCCTAGCCTTAGCCTAGGGGAGCCTAAAGACTAGGGGTGCCCTAGCCTGAAGGCTAGGGGAGCCCTAGCCTTAGCCTAGGGGAGCCCTAGCCTAAGGCCTAGCGGTGCCCTAGCCTGAAGGCTAGGGGAGCCCTAGCCTTAGCCTAGGGGAGCCTAAAGCCTAGGGGTACCCTAGCCTGAAGGCTAGGGGAACCCTAGCCTTAGCCTAGGGGAGCCTAAAGCCTAGGGGTGCCCTAGCCTGAAGGCTAGGGGAGCCCTAGCCTTAGCTTACGGGAGCCTAAAGCCTAGGGGTGCCCTAGCCTGAAGGCTAGGGGAGCCCTAGACTTAGCCTAGGGGAGCCTAAAGCCTAGGGGTGCCCTAGCCTGAAGGCTAGGGGAGCCCTAGCCTTAGCCTAGGGGAGCCTAAATCCTAGGGGTGCCCTAGCCTGAAGGCTAGGGGAGCCCTAGCCTTAGCCTAGGGGAGCCCTAGCCTGAAGGCTAGGGGAGCCCTAGCCTTAGCCTAGGGGAGCCTAAAGCCTAGGGGAGCCCTAGCCTGAAGGCTTGGGGAGCCCTAGACTTAGCCTAGGGGAGCCCTAGCCTGAAGGCTAGGGGAGCCCTAGCCTTAGCCTAGGGGAGCCTAAAGCCTAGGGTGGCCCTAGCCTGAAGGCTAGGGGAGCCCTAGCCTTAGCCTAGGGGTGCCTAAAGCCTAGGGGGGCCCTAGCCTGAAGGCTAGGGGAGCCCTAGCCTTAGCCTAGGGGAGCCTAAAGCCTAGGGGGGCCCTAGCCTGAAGGCTAGGGGAGCCCTAGCCTTAGCCTAGGGGAGCCTAAAGCCTAGGGGGCCCTAGCCTGAAGGCTAGGGGAGCCCTAGCCTTAGCCTAGGGGAGCCTAAAGCCTAGGGGGGCCCTACCCTGAAGGCTAGGGGAGCCCTAGCCTTAGCCTAGGGGAGCCTAAAGCCTAGGGGGGCCCTAGCCTGAAGGATAGGGGAGCCCTAACCTTAGCCTAGGGGAGCCTAAAGCCTAGGGGGCCCTAGCCTGAAGGCTAGGGGAGCCCTAGCCTTAGCCTAGGGGAGCCCTAGCCTGAAGGCTAGGGGAGCCCTAGCCTTAGCCTAGGTGAGCCCTAGCCTGAAGGCTAGGGGAGACCTAGCCTTAGCCTAGGGGAGCCTAAAGCCTAAGGGGGCCCTAGCCTGAAGGCTAGGGGAGCCCTAGCCTTAGCCTAGGGGAGCCTAAAGCCTAGGTGGGCCCTAACCTGAAGGCTAGGGGAGCCCTAGCCTTAGCCCAGGGGAGCCTAAAGCCTAGGGGGGCCCTAGCCTGAAGGCTAGGGGAGCCCTAGCCTTAGCCTAGGGGACCTTAAAGCCTAGGGGGGCCCTAGCCTGAAGGCTAGGGGAGCCCTAGCCTTAGCCTAGGGGAGCCTAAAGTCTTGGGGGCCCTAGCCTGAAGGCTAGGGGAGCCCTAGCCTTAGCCTAGGGGAGCCTAAAGCCTAGGGGGGCCCTAGCCTGAAGGCTAGGGGAGCCCTAGCCTTAGCCTAGGGGAGCCTAAAGCCTAGGGGGGCCCTACCTGAAAGCTAGGGGAGCCCTAGCCTTAGCCTAGGGGAGCCTAAAGCCTAGGGGTGCCATAGCCTGAAGGCTAGGGGAGCCCTAGCCTTAGCATAGGGGAGCCTAAAGCCTAGGGGGGCCCTAGCCTGAAGGCGAGGGGAGCCCTAGCCTTAGCCTAGGGGAGCCTAAAGCCTAGGGGGGCCCTATCCTGTAGGCTAGGGGAGCCCTAGCCTTAGGCTAGGGGAGCCTAAAGCCTAGGGGGGCCCTAGCCTGAAGGCTAGGGGAGCCCTAGCCTTAGCCTAGGGGAGCCAAAAGCCTAGGGGAGCCCTAGCCTCAAGGCTAGGGGAGCCCTAGCCTTAGCCTAGGGGAGCCAAAAGCCTAGGGGAGCCCTAGCCTCAAGGCTAGGGGAGCCCTAGCCTTAGCCTAGGGGAGCCAAAAGCCTAGGGGAGCCCTAGCCTCAAGGCTAGGGGAGCCCTAGCCTTAGCCTAGGGGAGCCAAAAGCCTAGGGGAGCCTTAGCCTCAAGCCTAGGGGAGCCCTAGCCTTAGCCTAGGGGAGTCAAAAGCCTAGGGGAACCCTAGCCTGAAGGCCAGGGGAGCCCTAGCCTTAGCCTAGGGGAGCCAAAAGCCTAGGGGAGCCCTAGCCTGAAGGCCAGGGGAGCCCTAGCCTTAGCCTAGGGGAGCCAAAAGCCTAGGGAAGCCCTAGCCTGAAGGCCAGGGGAGCCCTAGCCTTAGCCTAGGAGAGCCAAAAGCCTAGGGGAGCCCTAGCCTGAAGGCCAGGGGAGCCCTAGCCTTAGCCTAGGGGAGCCAAAAGCCTAGGGGAGCCCTAGCCTGAAGGCCAGGGGAGCCCTAGCCTTACCCTAGTGGAGCCAAAAACCTAGGGGAGCCCTAGCCTGAAGGCCAGGGGAGCCCTAGCCTTAGCCTAGGGGAGCCAAAAGCCTAGGGGAGCCCTAGCCTGAAGGCCAGGGGAGCCCTAGCCTTAGCCTAGTGGAGCCAAAAGCCTAGGGGAGCCCTAGCCTGAAGGCCAGGGGAGCCGTAGCCTTAGCCTAGGGGAGCCAAAAGCCTAGGGGAGCCCTAGCCTGAAGGCCAGGGGAGCCCTAGCCTTAGCCTAGGGGAGCCTAAAGCCTAGGGGTGCCCTAGCCTGAAGGCTAGGGGAGCCCTAGCCTTAGCCTAGGGGAGCCTAAAGCCTAGCGGTGCCCTAGCCTGAAGGCTAGGGGAGCCCTAGCCTTAGCCTAGGGGAGCCTAAAGCCTAGCGGTGCCCTAGCCTGAAAGCTAGGGGAGCCCTAGCCTTAGCCTAGGGGAGCCTAAAGCCTAGGGGTGCCCTAGCCTGAAGGCTAGGGGAGCCCTAGCCTTAGCCTAGGGGAAACTAAAGCCTAGGGGTGCACTAGCCTGAAGGCTAGGGGAGCCCTAGCCTTAGCCTAGGGGAGCCCTAGCCTAAAGCCTAGGGGTGCCCTAGCCTGAAGGCTAGGGGAGCCCTAGCCTTAGCCTAGGGGAAACTAAAGCCTAGGGGTGCCCTAGCCTGAAGGCTAGGGGAACCCTAGCCTTAGCCTAGGGGAGCCTAAAGCCTAGGAGTGCCCTAGCCTGAAGGCTAGGGGAGCCCTAGCCTTAGCCTAGGGGAGCCTAAAGCCTAGGGGTGCCCTAGCCTGAAGGCTAGGGGAGCCCTAGCCTTAGCCTAGGGGAGCCTAAAGCCTAGCGGTGCCCTAGCCTTAAGGCTAGGGGAGCCCTAGCCTTAGTCTAGGGGAGCCTAAAGCCTAGGAGTGCCCTAGCCTGAAGGCTAGGGGAGCCCTAGCCTTAGCCTAGGGGAAACTAAAGCCTAGGGGTGCCCTAGCCTGAAGGCTAAGGGAGCCCTAGCCTTAGCCTAGGGGAGCCCTAGCCTAAAGCCTAGGGGTGCCCTAGCCTGAAGGCTAGGGAAGCCCTAGCCTTAGCCTAGGGGAGCCTAAAGCCTAGGGGTGCCCTAGCCTGAAGGCTAGGGGAGCCCTAGCCTTAGCCTAGGGGAGCCCTAGCCTAAAGCCTAGGGGTGCCCTAGCCTGAAGGCTAGGGGAGCCCTAGCCTTAGCCTAGGGGAGCCTAAAGCCTAGGGGTGCCCTAGCCTGAAGGCTAGGGGAACCCTAGCCTTAGCCTAGGGGAGCTCTAGCCTAAAGCCTAGGGGTGCCCTAGTCTGAAGGCTAGGGGAGCCCTAGCCTTAGCCTAGGGGAGGCTAAAGCCTAGGGGTGCCCTAGACTGAAGGCTAGGTGAGCCCTAGCCTTAGCCTAGGGGAGCCCTAGCCTAAAGCCTAGGGGTGCCCTAGCCTGAAGGCAGGGGAGCCCTAGCCTTAGCCTAGGGGAGCCTAAAGCCTAGGGGTGCCCTAGCCTGAAGGCTAGGGGAGCCCTAGCCTTAGCCTAGGGGAGCCTAAAGCCTAGGGGTGCCCTAGCCTGAAGGCTAGGGGAGCCCTAGCCTTAGCCTAGGGGAGCCTAATGACTAGGGGTGCCCTAGCCTGAAGGCTAGGGGAGCCCTAGCCTTAGCCTAGGGGAGCCTAAAGCCTAGGGGTGCCCTAGCCTGAAGGCTAGGGGAGCCCTAGCCTTAGCCTAGGGGAGCCCTAGCCTGAAGGCTAGGGGAGCCCTAGCCTTAGCCCAGGCGAGCCTAAAGCCTAGGGGAGCCCTAGCCTGAAGGCTAGGGGAGCCCTAGACTTTGTCTAGGGGAGCCCTAGCCTGAAGGCTAGGGGAGCCCTAGCCTTAGCCTAGGGGAGACCTAGCCTGAAGGCTAGGGGAGCCCTAGCCTTAGCCTAGGGGAGCCTAAAGCCTAGGGGGGCCCTAGCCTGAAGGCTAGGGGAGCCCTAGCCTTAGCCTAGGGGAGCCTAAAGCCTAGGGGGGCCCTAGCCTGAAGGCTAGGGGAGCCCTAGCCTTAGCCTAGGGGAGCCTAAAGCCTAGGGGGGCCCTAGCCTGAAGGCTAGGGGAGCCCTAGCCTTAGCCTAGGGGAGCCTAAAGCCTACGGGGCCCTAGCCTGAAGGCTAGGGGAGCCTTAGCCTTAGCCTAGGGGAGCCCTAGCCTGAAGGCTAGGGGAACCCTAGCCTTAGCCTAGGGGAGCCCTAGCCTGAAGGCTAGGGGAGCCCTAGCCTTAGCCTAGGGGAGCCTAAAGCCTAGGGGGCCCTAGCCTGAAGGCTAGGGGAGCCCTAGCCTTAGCCTAGGGGAGCCTAAAGCCTAGGGGGGCCCTACCCTGAAGGCTAGGGGAGCCTTAGCCTTAGCCTAGGGGAGCCCTAGCCTGAAGGCTAGGGGAACCCTAGCCTTAGCCTAGGGGAGCCCTAGCCTGAAGGCTAGGGGAGCCCTAGCCTTAGCCTAGGGGAGCCTAAAGCCTAGGGGGCCCTAGCCTGAAGGCTAGGGGAGCCCTAGCCTTAGCCTAGGGGAGCCTAAAGCCTAGGGGGGCCCGAGCCTGAAGGCTAGGGGAGCCCTAGCCTTAGCCTAGGGGAGCCTAAAGCCTAGGGGGCCCTAGCTTGAAGGCTAGGGGAGCCCTAGCCTTAGCCTAGGGGAGCCCTAGCCTGAAGGCTAGGGGAACCCTAGCCTTAGCCTAGGGGAGCCCTAGCCTTAGCCTAGGGGAGCCTAAAGCCTAGGGTGGCCCTAGCCTGAAGGCTAGGGGAGCCCTAGCCTTAGCCTAGGGGAGCCTAAAGCCTAGGGGGCCATAGCCTGAAGGCTAGGGGAGCCCTAGCCTTAGCCTAGGGGAGCCTAAAGCATAGGGTGGCCCTAGCCTGAAGGCTAGGGGAGCCCTAGCTTTAGCCTAGGGGAGCCTAAAGCCTAGGGGGGCCCTAGCCTGAAGGCTAGGGGAGCCCTAGCCTTAGCCTAGGGGAGCCTAAAGCCTAGTGGGCCCTAGCCTGAAGGCTAGGGGAGCCCTAGCCTTAGCCTAGGGAAGCCTAAAGCCTAGGGTGGTCCTACCCTGAAGGCTAGGGGAGCCCTAGCCTTAGCCTAGGGGAGCCTAAAACCTAGGGGGGCCCTAGCCTGAAGGCTAGGGGAGCCCTAACCTTAGCCTAGGGGAGCCTAAAGCCTAGGGGGCCCTAGCCTGAAGGCTAGGGGAGCCCTAGCCTTAGCCTAGGGGAGCCCTAGCCTGAAGGCTAGGGGAGCCCTAGCCTTAGCCTAGGGGAGCCCTAGCCTGAAGGCTAGGGGAGCCCTAGCCTTAGCCTAGGGGAGCCTAAAGCCTAGGGAGGACCTAGCCTGAAGGCTAGGGGAGCCCTAGCTTTAGCCTAGGGGAGCCTAAAGCCTAGGGGGGCCCTAGCCTGAAGGCTAGGGGAGCCCTAACCTTAGCCTAGGGGAGCCTAAAGCCTAGGGGGGCCCTAGCCTGAAGGCTAGGGGAGCCCTAGCCTTAGCCTAGGGGAGCCTAAAGCCTTGGGGGACCTAGCCTGAAGGCTAGGGGAGCCCTAGCCTTAGCCTAGGGGAGCCTAAAGCCTAGGGGGGCCCTACCTGAAGGCTAGGGGAGCCCTAGCCTTAGCCTAGGGGAGCCTAAAGCCTAGGGGGGCCCTAGCCTGAAGGCGAGGGGAGCCCTAGCCTTAGCCTAGGGGAGCCTAAAGCCTAGGGGGGCCCTAGCCTGAATGCGAGGGGAGCCCTAGCCTTAGCCTAGGGGAGCCTAAAGCCTAGGGGGGCCCTAGCCTGAAAGCTAGGGGAGCCCTAGCCGTAGGCTAGGGGATCCTAAAGCCTAGGGGGGCCCTAGCCTGAAGGCTAGGGGAGCCCTAGCCTTAGCCTAGGGGAGCCTAAAGCCTAGGGGGGGTCCTAGCCTGAAGGCTAGGGGAGCCCTAGCCTTAGCCTAGGGGAGCCAAAAGCCTAGGGGGGCCCTAGCCTGAAGGCTAGGGGAGCCCTAGCCTTAGCCTAGGGGAGCCAAAAGCCTAGGGGGGCCCTAGCCTGAATGCTAGGGGAGCCCTAGCCTTAGCCTAGGGGAGCCAAAAGCCTAGGGGAGCCCTAGCCTCAAGGCTAGGGGAGCCCTAGCCTCAGCCTAGGGGAGCCAAAAGCCTAGGGGAGCCTTAGCCTCAAGGCTAGGGGAGCCCTAGCCTTAGCCTAGGGGAGCCAAAAGCCTAGGGGAGCCCTAGCCTGAAGGCTAGGGGAGCCCTAGCCTTAGCCTAGGGGAGCCTAAAGCCTAGGGGTGCCCTAGCCTGAAGGCTAGGGGAGCCCTAGCCTTATCCTAGGGGAGCCCTAGCCTAAAGCCTAGGGGTGCCCTAGCCTGAAGGCTAGGGGAGCCCTAGCCTTAGCCTAGGGGAGCCTAAAGCCTAGGGGTGCCCTAGCCTGAAGGCTAGGGGAGCCCTAGCCTTAGCCTAGGGGAGCCTAAAGCCTAGGGGTGCCCTAGCCTGAAGGCTAGGGGAGCCCTAGCCTTAGCCTAGGGGAGCCTAAAGCCTAGGGGTGCCCTAGCCTGAAGGCTAGGGGAGCCCTAGCCTTAGCCTAGGGGAGCCCTAGCCTAAAGCCTAGGGGTGCCCTAGCCTGAAGGCTAGGGGAGCCCTAGCCTTAGCCTAGGAGAGCCCTAGCCTAAAGCCTAGGGGTGCCCTAGCCTGAAGGCTAGGGGAGCCCTAGCCTTAGCCTAGGGGAGCCCTAGCCTAAAGCCTAGGGGTGCCCTAGCCTGAAGGCTAGGGGAGCCCTAGCCTTAGCCTAGGGGAGCCCTAGCCTAAAGCCTAGGGGTGCCCTAGCCTGAAGGCAAGGGGAGCCCTAGCCTTAGCCTAGGGGAGCCCTAGCCTAAAGCCTAGGGGTGCCCTAGCCTGAAGGCTAGGGGAGCCGGAGCATTAGCCTAGGGGAGCCCTAGCCTAAAGCCTAGGTGTGCCCTAGCGTGAAGGCTAGGGGAGCCCTAGCCTTAGCCTAGGTGAGCCTAAAGCCTAGGGGTGCCCTAGCCTGAAGGCTAGGGGAGCCCTAGCCTTAGCCTAGGGGAGCCCTAGCCTAAGGCCTAGCGGTGCCCTACCCTGAAGGCTAGGGGAGCCCTAGCCTTAGCCTAGGGGAGCCTAAAGCCTAGGGGTACCCTAGCCTGAAGGCTAGGGGAACCCTAGCCTTAGCCTAGGGGAGCCTAAAGCCTAGGGGTGCCCTAGCCTGAAGGCTAGGGGAGCCCTAGCCTTAGCCTACGGGAGCCTAAAGCCTAGGGGTGCCCTAGCCTGAAGGCTAGGGGAGCCCTAGACTTAGCCTAGGGGAGCCTAAATCCTAGGGGTGCCCTATCCTGAAGGCTAGGGGAGCCCTAGCCTTAGCCTAGGGGAGCCTAAATCCTAGGGGTGCCCTAGTCTGAAGGCGAGGGGAGCCCTAGCCTTAGCCTAGGGGAGCCCTAGCCTGAAGGCTAGGGGAGCCCTAGCCTTAGCCTAGGGGAGCCTAAAGCCTAGGGGAGCCCTAGCCTGAAGGCTTGGGCAGCCCTAGACTTAGCCTAGGGGAGCCCTAGCCTGAAGGCTAGGGGAGCCCTAGCCTTAGCCTAGGGGAGCCTAAAGCCTAGGGGGGCCCTAGCCTGAAGGCTAGGGGAGCCCTAGCCTTAGCCTAGGGGAGCCTAAAGCCTAGGGGGGCCCTAGCCTGAAGGCTAGGAGAGAATTAGCCTTAGCCTAGGGGAGCCTAAAGCCTAGGGGGGCCCTAACCTGAAGGCTAGGGGAGCCCTAGCCTTAGCCTAGGGGAGCCTAAAGCCTAGGGGACCCTAGCCTGAAGGCTATGGGAGCCCTAGCCTTAGCCTAGGGGAGCCCTAGCCTGAAGGCTAGGGGAGCCCTAGCCTTAGCCTAGGGGAGCCCTAGCCTGAAGGCTAGGGGAGCCCTAGCCTTAGCCTAGGGGAGCCTAAAGCCTAGGGTGGCCCTAGCCTGAAGGCTAGGGGAGCCCTCGCCTTAGCCTAGGGGTGCCTAAAGCCTAGGGGGGCCCTAGCCTGAAGGCTAGGGGAGCCCTAGCCTTAGCCTAGGGGAGCCTAAAGCCTAGGGGGGCCCTAGCCTGAAGGCTAGGGGAGCCCTAGCCTTAGCCTAGGGGAGCCTAAAGCCTAGGGGGCCCTAGCCTGAAGGCTAGGGGAGCCCTAGCCTTAGCCTAGGGGAGCCTAAAGCCTAGGGGGGCCCTACCCTGAAGGCTAGGGGAGCCCTAGCCTTAGCCTAGGGGAGCCTAAAGCCTAGGGGGGCCCTAGCCTGAAGGCTAGGGGAACCCTAGCCTTAGCCTAGGGGAGCCTAAAGCCTAGGGGGCCCTAGCCTGAAGGCTAGGGGAGCCCTAGCCTTAGCCTAGGGGAGCCCTAGCCTGAAGGCTAGGGGAACCCTAGCCTTAGCCTAGGGGAGCCCTAGCCTGAAGGCTAGGGGAGCCCTAGCCTTAGCCTAGGGGAGCCTAAAGCATAGGGTGGCCCTAGCCTGAAGGCTAGGGGAGCCCTAGCCTTAGCCTAGGGGAGCCTAAAGCCTAGGGGGGCCCTAGCCTGAAGGCTAGGGGAGCCCTAGCCTTAGCCTAGGGGAGCCTAAAGCCTAGGGGGCCCTAGCCTGAAGGCTAGGGGAGCCCTAGCCTTAGCCTAGGGGAGCCTAAAGCCTAGGGGGGCCCTTCCCTGAAGGCTAGGGGAGCCCTAGCCTTAGCCTAGGGGAGCCTAAAGCCTACGGGGGCCCTAGCCTGAAGGCTAGGGGAGCCCTAACCTTAGCCTAGGGGAGCCTAAAGCCTAGGGGGCCCTAGCCTGAAGGCTAGGGGAGCCCTAGCCTTAGCCTAGGGGAGCCCTAGCCTGAAGGCTAGGGGAGCCCTAGCCTTAGCCTAGGGGAGCCTAAAGCCTAGGGGGCCCTAGCCTGAAGGCTAGGGGAGCCCTAGCCTTAGCCTAGGGGAGCCAAAAGCCTAGGGGAGCCCTAGCCTGAAGGCTAGGGGAGCCCTAGCCTTAGCCTAGGGGAGCCTAAAGCCTAGAGGTGCCCTAGCCTGAAGGCTAGGGGAGCCCTAGCCTTATCCTAGGGGAGCCCTAGCCTAAAGTCTAGGGGTGCCCTAGCCTGAAGGCTAGGGGAGCCCTAGCCTTAGCCTAGGGGAGCCTAAAGCCTAGGGGTGCCCTAGCCTGAAGGCTGGGGGAGCCCTAGCCTTAGCCTAGGGGAGCCTAAAGCCTAGGGGTGCCCTAGCCTGAAGGCTAGGGGAGCCCTAGCCTTAGCCTAGGGGAGCCTAAAGCCTAGGGGTGCCCTAGCCTGAAGGCTAGGGGAGCCCTAGCCTTAGCCTAGGGGAGCCCTAGCCTAAAGCCTAGGGGTGCCCTAGCCTGAAGGCTAGGGGAGCCCTAGCCTTAGCCTAGGAGAGCCCTAGCCTAAAGCCTAGGGGTGCCCTAGCCTGAAGGCTAGGGGAGCCCTAGCCTTAGCCTAGGGGAGCCCTAGCCTAAAGCCTAGGGGTGCCCTAGCCTGAAGGCTAGGGGAGCCCTAGCCTTAGCCTAGGGGAGCCCTAGCCTAAAGCCTAGGGGTGCCCTAGCCTGAAGGCAAGGGGAGCCCTAGCCTTAGCATAGGGGAGCCCTAGCCTAAAGCCTAGGGGTGCCCTAGCCTGAAGGCTAGGGGAGCCGGAGCATTAGCCTAGGGGAGCCCTAGCCTAAAGCCTAGGTGTGCCCTAGCGTGAAGGCTAGGGGAGCCCTAGCCTTAGCCTAGGGGAGCCTAAAGCCTAGGGGTGCCCTAGCCTGAAGGCTAGGGGAGCCCTAGCCTTAGCCTAGGGGAGCCCTAGCCTAAGGCCTAGCGGTGCCCTAGCCTGAAGGCTAGGGGAGCCCTAGCCTTAGCCTAGGGGAGCCTAAAGCCTAGGGGTACCCTAGCCTGAAGGCTAGGGGAACCCTAGCCTTAGCCTAGGGGAGCCTAAAGCCTAGGGGTGCCCTAGCCTGAAGGCTAGGGGAGCCCTAGCCTTAGCCTACGGGAGCCTAAAGCCTAGGGGTGCCCTAGCCTGAAGGCTAGGGGAGCCCTAGACTTAGCCTAGGGGAGCCTAAATCCTAGGGGTGCCCTATCCTGAAGGCTAGGGGAGCCCTAGCCTTAGCCTAGGGGAGCCTAAATCCTAGGGGTGCCCTAGTCTGAAGGCTAGGGGAGCCCTAGCCTTAGCCTAGGGGAGCCCTAGCCTGAAGGCTAGGGGAGCCCTAGCCTTAGCCTAGGGGAGCCTAAAGCCTAGGGGAGCCCTAGCCTGAAGGCTTGGGCAGCCCTAGACTTAGCCTAGGGGAGCCCTAGCCTGAAGGCTAGGGGAGCCCTAGCCTTAGCCTAGGGGAGCCTAAAGCCTAGTGGGGCCCTAGCCTGAAGGCTAGGGGAGCCCTAGCCTTAGCCTAGGGGAGCCTAAAGCCTAGGGGGGCCCTTGCCTGAAGGCTAGGAGAGCATTAGCCTTAGCCTAGGGGAGCCTAAAGCCTAGGGGGGCCCTAGCCTGAAGGCTAGGGGAGCCCTAGCCTTAGCCTAGGGGAGCCTAAAGCCTAGGGGACCCTAGCCTGAAGGCTATGGGAGCCCTAGCCTTAGCCTAGGGGAGCCCTAGCCTGAAGGCTAGGGGAGCCCTAGCCTTAGCCTAGGGGAGCCCTAGCCTGAAGGCTAGGGGAGCCCTAGCCTTAGCCTAGGGGAGCCTAAAGCCTAGGGTGGCCCTAGCCTGAAGGCTAGGGGAGCCCTCGCCTTAGCCTAGGGGTGCCTAAAGCCTAGGGGGGCCCTAGCCTGAAGGCTAGGGGAGCCCTAGCCTTAGCCTAGGGGAGCCTAAAGCCTAGGGGGGCCCTAGCCTGAAGGCTAGGGGAGCCCTAGCCTTAGCCTAGGGGAGCCTAAAGCCTAGGGGGCCCTAGCCTGAAGGCTAGGGGAGCCCTAGCCTTAGCCTAGGGGAGCCTAAAGCCTAGGGGGGCCCTACCCTGAAGGCTAGGGGAGCCCTAGCCTTAGCCTAGGGGAGCCTAAAGCCTAGGGGGGCCCTAGCCTGAAGGCTAGGGGAACCCTAGCCTTAGCCTAGGGGAGCCTAAAGCCTAGGGGGCCCTAGCCTGAAGGCCAGGGGAGCCCTAGCCTTAGCCTAGGGGAGCCCTAGCCTGAAGGCTAGGGGAACCCTAGCCTTAGCCTAGGGGAGCCCTAGCCTGAAGGCTAGGGGAGCCCTAGCCTTAGCCTAGGGGAGCCTAAAGCATAGGGTGGCCCTAGCCTGAAGGCTAGGGGAGCCCTAGCCTTAGCCTAGGGGAGCCTAAAGCCTAGGGGGGCCCTAGCCTGAAGGCTAGGGGAGCCCTAGCCTTAGCCTAGGGGAGCCTAAAGCCTAGGGGGCCCTAGCCTGAAGGCTAGGGGAGCCCTAGCCTTAGCCTAGGGGAGCCTAAAGCCTAGGGGGGCCCTACCCTGAAGGCTAGGGGAGCCCTAGCCTTAGCCTAGGGGAGCCTAAAGCCTAGGGGGGCCCTAGCCTGAAGGCTAGGGGAGCCCTAACCTTAGCCTAGGGGAGCCTAAAGCCTAGGGGGCCCTAGCCTGAAGGCTAGGGGAGCCCTAGCCTTAGCCTAGGGGAGCCCTAGCCTGAAGGCAAGGGGAGCCCTAGCCTTAGCCTAGGGGAGCCCTAGCCTGAAGGCTAGGGGAGCCCTAGCCTTAGCCTAGGGGAGCCTAAAGCCTAGGGGGGCCCTAGCCTGAAGGCTAGGGGAGCCCTAGCTTTAGCCTAGGGGAGCCTAAAGCCTAGGGGGGCCCTAGCCTGAAGGCTAGGGGAGCCCTAGCCTTAGCCTAGGGGAGCCTAAAGCCTAGGGGGGCCTAGCCTGAAGGCTAGGGGAGCCCTAGCCTTAGCCTAGGGGAGCCTAAAGCCCTGGGGGCCCTAGCCTGAAGGCTAGGGGAGCCCTAGCCTTAGCCTAGGGGAGCCTAAAGCCTAGGGGGGCCCTAGCCTGAAGGCGAGGGGAGCCCTAGCCTTAGCCTAGGGGAGCCTAAAGCCTAGGGGGGCCCTAGCCTGAAGGCTAGGGGAGCCCTAGCCTTAGCCTAGGGGAGCCAAAAGCCTAGGGAAGCCCTAGCCTCAAGGCTAGGGGAGCCCTAGCCTTAGCCTAGGGGAGCCAAAAGCCTAGGGGAGCCCTAGCCTCAAGGCTAGGGGAGCCCTAGCCTTAGCC
The DNA here is from genome assembly GCF_050624435.1 of Tenrec ecaudatus. Classification (NCBI taxonomy): domain Eukaryota; kingdom Metazoa; phylum Chordata; class Mammalia; order Afrosoricida; family Tenrecidae; genus Tenrec; species Tenrec ecaudatus. Next base: position 90,571 of record NW_027459650.1, read on the forward strand.
TAGGGGAGCCAAAAGCCTAGGGGAGCCTTAGCCTCAAGGCTAGGGGAGCCCTAGCCTTAGCATAGGGGAGCCGAAAGCCTAGGGGAGCCCTAGACTGAAGGCTAGGGGAGCCCTAGCCTTAGCCTAGGGGAGCCTAAAGCCTAGGGGTGCCCTAGCCTGAAGGCTAGGGGAGCCCTAGCCTAAAGCCTAGGGGTGCCCTAGCCTGAAGGCTAGGGGAGCCCTAGCCTTAGCCTAGGGGAGCCTAAAGCCTAGGGGTGCCCTAGCCTGAAGGCTAGGGGAGCCCTAGCCTTAGCCTAGGGGAGCCTAAAGCCTAGGGGTGCCCTAGCCTGAAGGCTAGGGGAGCCCTAGCCTTAGCCTAGGGGAGCCTAATGACTAGGGGTGCCCTAGCCTGAAGGCTAGGGGAGCCCTAGCCTTAGCCTAGGGGAGCCTAATGACTAGGGGTGCCCTAGCCTGAAGGCTAGGGGAGCCCTAGCCTTAGCCTAGGGGAGCCTAATGACTAGGGGTGCCCTAGCCTGAAGGCTAGGGGAGCCCTAGCCTTAGCCTAGGGGAGCCCTAGCCTAAAGCCTAGGGGTGCCCTAGCCTGAAGGCTAGGGGAGCCCTAGCCTTAGCCTAGGGGAGCCCTAGCCTAAAGCCTAGGGGTGCCCTAGCCTGAAGGCTAGGGGAGCCCTAGCCTTAGCCTAGGGGAGCCCTAGCCTAAAGCCTAGGGGTGCCCTAGCCTGAAGGCTAGGGGAGCCCTAGCCTTAGCCTAGGGGAGCCCTAGCCTAAAGCCAAGGGGTGCCCTAGCCTGAAGGCTAGGGGAGCCCTAGCCTTAGCCTAGGGGAGCCCTAGCCTAAAGCCTAGGGGTGCCCTAGCCTGAAGGTTAGGGGAGCCCTACCTTAGCCTAGGGGAGCCTAAAGCCTAGGGCTGCCCTAGCCTGAAGGCTAGGGGAGCCCTAGCCTTAACCTAGGGGAGCCCTAGCCTAAAGCCTAGGGGTGCCCTAGCCTGAAGTCTAGGGGAGCCGGAGCCTTAGCCTAGGGGAGCCCTAGCCTAAAGCCTAGGGGTGCCCTAGCGTGAAGGCTAGGGGAACCCTAGCCTTAGCCTAGGGGAGCCTAAAGCCTAGGGGTGCCCTAGCCTGAAGGCTAGGGGAGCCCTAGCCTTAGCCTAGGGGAGCCCTAGCGTAAGGCCTAGCGGTGCCCTAGCCTGAAGGCTAGGGGAGCCCTAGCCTTAGCCTAGGGGAGCCTAAAGCCTAGGGGTACCCAACCTGAAGGCTAGGGGAACCCTAGCCTTAGCCTAGGGGAGCCAAAGCCTAGGGGTGCCCTAGCCTGAAGGCTAGGGGAGCCCTAGCCTTAGCCTACGGGAGCCTAAAGCCTAGGGGTGCCCTAGCCTGAAGGCTAGGGGCGCCCTAGACTTAGCCTAGGGGAGCCTAAAGCCTAGGGGTGCCCTAGCCTGAAGGCTAGTGGAGCCCTAGCCTTAGCCTAGGGGAGCCTAAATCCTAGGGGTGCCCTAGCCTGAAGGCTAGGGGAGCCCTAGCCTTAGCCTAGGGGAGCCCTAGCCTGAAGGCTAGGGGAGCCCTAGCCTTAGCCTAGGGGAGCCTAAAGCCTAGGGGAGCCCTAGCCTGAAGGCTTGGGGAGCCCTAGACTTAGCCTAGGGGAGCCCTAGCCTAAAGGCTAGGGGAGCCCTAGCCTTAGCCTAGGGGAGCCTAAAGCCTAGGGGGGCCCTAGCCTGAAGGCTAGGGGAGCCCTAGACTTAGCCTAGGGGAGCCTAAAGCCTAGGGGGGCCCTAGCCTGAAGGCTAGGGGAGCATTAGCCTTAGCCTAGGGGAGCCTAAAGCCTAGGGGGGCCCTAGCCTGAAGGCTAGGGGAGCCCTAGCCTTAGCCTAGGGGAGCCTAAAGCCTAGGGGGCCCTAGCCTGAAGGCTATGGGAGCCCTAGCCTTAGCCTAGGGGAGCCCTAGCCTGAAGGCTAGGGGAGCCCTAGCCTTAGCCTAGGGGAGCCCTAGCCTGAAGGCTAGGGGAGCCCTAGCCTTAGCCTAGGGGAGCCTAAAGCCTAGGGTGGCCCTAGCCTGAAGGCTAGGAGAGCCCTAGCCTTAGCCTAGGGGTGCCTAAAGCCTAGGGGGGCCCTAGCCTGAAGGCTATGGGAGCCCTAGCCTTAGCCTAGGGGAGCCTAAAGCCTAGGGGGGCCATAGCCTGAAGGCTAGGGGAGCCCTAGCCTTAGCCTAGGGGAGCCTAAAGCCTAGGGGGCCCTAGCCTGAAGGCTAGGGGAGCCCTAGCCTTAGCCTAGGGGAGCCTAAAGCCTAGGGGGGCCCTACCCTGAAGGCTAGGGGAGCCCTAGCCTTAGCCTAAGGGAGCCTAAAGCCTAGGGGGTCCCTAGCCTGAAGGCTAGGGGAGCCCTAACCTTAGCCTAGGGGAGCCTAAAGCCTAGGGGGCCCTAGCCTGAAGACTAGGGGAGCCCTAGCCTTAGCCTAGGGGAGCCCTAGCCTGAAGGCTAGGGGAGCCCTAGCCTTAGCCTAGGGGAGCCCTAGCCTGAAGGCTAGGGGAGCCCTAGCCTTAGCCTAGGGGAGCCTAAAGCCTAGGGGGGCCCTAGCCTGAAGGCTAGGGGAGCCCTATCCTTAGCCTAGGGGAGCCTAAAGCCTAGGGGGGCCCTAGCCTGAAGGCTAGGGGAGCCCTAACCTTAGCCTAGGGGAGCCTAAAGCCTAGGGGGCCCTAGCCTGAAGGCTAGGGGAGCCCTAGCCTTAGCCTAGGGGAGCCCTAGCCTGAAGGCTAGGGGAGCCCTAGCCTTAGCCTAGGGGAGCCCTAGCCTGAAGGCTAGGGGAGCCCTAGCCTTAGCCTAGGGGAGCCTAAAGCCTTGGGGGCCCTAGCCTGAAGGCTAGGGGAGCCCTAGCCTTAGCCTAGGGGAGCCTAAAGCCTAGGGGGGCCCTAGCCTGAAGGCTAGGGGAGCCCTAGCCTTAGCCTAGGGGAGCCTAAAGCCTAGGGGGGCCCTACCTGAAAGCTAGGGGAGCCCTAGCCTTAGCCTAGGGGAGCCTAAAGCCTAGGGGTGCCCTAGCCTGAAGGCTAGGGGAGCCCTAGCCTTAGCCTAGGGGAGCCTAAAGCCTAGGGGGGCCCTAGCCTGAAGGCGAGGGGAGCCCTAGCCTTAGCCTAGGGGAGCCTAAAGCCTAGGGGGGCCCTAGCCTGTAGGCTAGGGGAGCCCTAGCCTTAGGCTAGGGGAGCCTCAAGCCTTGGGGGGCCCTAGCCTGAAGGCTAGGGGAGCCCTAGCCTTAGCCTAGGGGAGCCTAAAGCCTAGGGGGGCCCTAGCCTGAAGGCTAGGGGAGCCCTAGCCTTAGCCTAGGGGAGCCAAAAGCCTAGGGGGGCCCTAGCCTGAAGGCTAGGGGAGCCTTAGCCTTAGCCTAGGGGAGCCAAAAGCATAGGGGGGCCCTAGCCTGAAGGCTAGGGGAGCCCTAGCCTTAGCCTAGGGGAGCCAAAAGCCTAGGGGAGCCCTAGCCTCAAGGCTAGGGGAGCCCTAGCCTTAGCCTAGGGGAGCCAAAAGCCTAGGGGAGCCCTAGCCTCAAGGCTAGGGGAGCCCTAGCCTTAGCCTAGGGGAGCCAAAAGCCTAGGGGAGCCCTAGCCTCAAGGCTAGGGGAGCCCTAGCCTTAGCCTAGGGGAGCCAAAAGCCTAGGGGAGCCTTAGCCTCAAGGCTAGGGTAGCCCTAGCCTTAGCCTAGGGGAGTCAAAAGCCTAGGGGAACCCTAGCCTGAAGGCCAGGGGAGCCCTAGCCTTAGCCTAGGGGAGCCAAAAGCCTAGGGAAGCCCTAGCCTGAAGGCCAGGGGAGCCCTAGCCTTAGCATAGGGGAGCCAAAAGCCTAGGGGAGCCCTAGCCTGAAGGCCAGGGGAGCCCTAGCCTTAGCCTAGGGGAGCCAAAAGCCTAGGGGAGCCCTAGCCTGAAGGCCAGGGGAGCCCTAGCCTTACCCTAGTGGAGCCAAAAACCTAGGGGAGCCCTAGCCTGAAGGCCAGGGGAGCCCTAGCCTTAGCCTAGGGGAGCCAAAAGCCTAGGGGAGCCCTAGCCTGAAGGCCAGGGGAGCCCTAGCCTTAGCCTAGGGGAGCCAAAAGCCTAGGGGAGCCCTAGCCTGAAGGCCAGGGGAGCCCTAGCCTTAGCCTAGGGGAGCCAAAAGCCTAGGGGAGCCCTATCCTGAAGGCTAGGGGAGCCCTAGCCTTAGCCTAGGGGAGCCTAAAGCCTAGGGGTGCCCTAGCCTGAAGGCTAGGGGAGCCCTAGCCTTAGCCTAGGGGAGCCCTAGCCTAAAGCCTAGGGGTGCCCTAGCCTGAAGGCAAGGGGAGCCCTAGCCTTAGCCTAGGGGAGCCCTAGCCTAAAGCCTAGGGGTGCCCTAGCCTGAAGGGTAGGGGAGCCCTACCTTAGCCTAGGGGAGCCTAAAGCCTAGGGCTGCCCTAGCCTGAAGGCTAGGGGAGCCCTAGCCTTAACCTAGGGGAGCCCTAGCCTAAAGCCTAGGGGTTCCCTAGCCTGAAGGCTAGGGGAGCCGGAGCCTTAGCCTAGGGGAACCCTAGCCTTAGCCTAGGGGAGCCTAAAGCCTAGGGGTGCCCTAGCCTGAAGGCTAGGGGAGCCCTAGCCTTAGCTTACGGGAGCCTAAAGCCTAGGGGTGCCCTAGCCTGAAGGCTAGGGGAGCCCTAGACTTAGCCTAGGGGAGCCTAAAGCCTAGGGGTGCCCTAGCCTGAAGGCTAGGGGAGCCCTAGCCTTAGCCTAGGGGAGCCTAAATCCTAGGGGTGCCCTAGCCTGAAGGCTAGGGGAGCCCTAGCCTTAGCCTAGGGGAGCCCTAGCCTGAAGGCTAGGGGAGCCCTAGCCTTAGCCTAGGGGAGCCTAAAGCCTAGGGGAGCCCTAGCCTGAAGGCTTGGGGAGCCCTAGACATAGCCTAGGGGAGCCCTAGCCTGAAGGCTAGGGGAGCCCTAGCCTTAGCCTAGGGGAGCCTAAAGCCTAGGGTGGTCCTAGCCTGAAGGCTAGGGGAGCCCTAGCCTTAGCCTAGGGGTGCCTAAAGCCTAGGGGGGCCCTAGCCTGAAGGCTAGGGGAGCCCTAGCCTTAGCCTAGGGGAGCCTAAAGCCTAGGGGGGCCCTAGCCTGAAGGCTAGGGGAGCCCTAGCCTTAGCCTAGGGGAGCCTAAAGCCTAGGGGGCCCTAGCCTGAAGGCTAGGGGAGCCCTAGCCTTAGCCTAGGGGAGCCTAAAGCCTAGGGGGGCCCTACCCTGAAGGCTAGGGGAGCCCTAGCCTTAGCCTAGGGGAGCCTAAAGCCTAGGGGGGCCCTAGCCTGAAGGATAGGGGAGCCCTAACCTTAGCCTAGGGGAGCCCTAGCCTGAAGGCTAGGGGAGCCCTAGCCTTAGCCTAGGTGAGCCCTAGCCTGAAGGCTAGGGGAGACCTAGCCTTAGCCTAGGGGAGCCTAAAGCCTAAGGGGGCCCTAGCCTGAAGGCTAGGGGAGCCCTAGCCTTAGGCTAGGGGAGCCTAAAGCCTAGGGGGGCCCTAACCTGAAGGCTAGGGGAGCCCTAGCCTTAGCCCAGGGGAGCCTAAAGCCTAGGGGGGCCCTAGCCTGAAGGCTAGGGGAGCCCTAGCCTTAGCCTAGGGGAGCCTAAAGCCTAGGGGGGCCCTAGCCTGAAGGCTAGGGGAGCCCTAGCCTTAGCCTAGGGGAGCCTAAAGCCTTGGGGGCCCTAGCCTGAAGGCTAGGGGAGCCCTAGCCTTAGCCTAGGGGAGCCTAAAGCCTAGGGGGGCCCTAGCCTGAAGGCTAGGGGAGCCCTAGCCTTAGCCTAGGGGAGCCTAAAGCCTAGGGGGGCCCTACCTGAAAGCTAGGGGAGCCCTAGCCTTAGCCTAGGGGAGCCTAAAGCCTAGGGGTGCCCTAGCCTGAAGGCTAGGGGAGCCCTAGCCTTAGCATAGGGGAGCCTAAAGCCTAGGGGGGCCCTAGCCTGAAGGCGAGGGGAGCCCTAGCCTTAGCCTAGGGGAGCCTAAAGCCTAGGGGGGCCCTATCCTGTAGGCTAGGGGAGCCCTAGCCTTAGGCTAGGGGAGCCTAAAGCCTAGGGGGGCCCTAGCCTGAAAGCTAGGGGAGCCCTAGCCTTAGCCTAGGGGAGCCTAAAGCCTAGGGGGGCCCTAGCCTGAAGGCTAGGGGAGCCCTAGCCTTAGCCTAGGTGAGCCAAAAGCCTAGGGGGGCCCTAGCCTGAAGGCTAGGGGAGCCTTAGCCTTAGCCTAGGGGAGCCAAAAGCATAGGGGGGCCCTAGCCTGAAGGCTAGGGGAGCCCTAGCCTTAGCCTAGGGGAGCCAAAAGCCTAGGGGAGCCCTAGCCTCAAGGCTATGGGAGCCCTAGCCTTAGCCTAGGGGAGCCAAAAGCCTAGGGGAGCCCTAGCCTCAAGGCTAGGGGAGCCCTAGCCTTAGCCTAGGGGAGCCAAAAGCCTAGGGGAGCCCTAGCCTCAAGGCTAGGGGAGCCCTAGCCTTAGCCTAGGGGAGCCAAAAGCCTAGGGGAGCCTTAGCCTCAAGCCTAGGGGAGCCCTAGCCTTAGCCTAGGGGAGTCAAAAGCCTAGGGGAACCCTAGCCTGAAGGCCAGGGGAGCCCTAGCCTTAGCCTAGGGGAGCCAAAAGCCTAGGGAAGCCCTAGCCTGAAGGCCAGGGGAGCCCTAGCCTTAGCCTAGGAGAGCCAAAAGCCTAGGGGAGCCCTAGCCTGAAGGCCAGGGGAGCCCTAGCCTTAGACTAGGGGAGCCAAAAGCCTAGGGGAGCCCTAGCCTGAAGGCAGGGGAGCCCTAGCCTTACACTAGTGGAGCCAAAAACCTAGGGGAGCCCTAGCCTGAAGGCCAGGGGAGCCCTAGCCTTAGCCTAGGGCAGCCAAAAGCCTAGGGGAGCCTTAGCCTCAAGCCTAGGGGAGCCCTAGCCTTAGCCTAGGGGAGTCAAAAGCCTAGGGGAACCCTAGCCTGAAGGCCAGGGGAGCCCTAGCCTTAGCCTAGGGGAGCCAAAAGCCTAGGGAAGCCCTAGCCTGAAGGCCAGGGGAGCCCTAGCCTTAGCCTAGGAGAGCCAAAAGCCTAGGGGAGCCCTAGCCTGAAGGCCAGGGGAGCCCTAGCCTTAGACTAGGGGAGCCAAAAGCCTAGGGGGGCCCTAGCCTGAAGGCTAGGGGAGCCTTAGCCTTAGCCTAGGGGAGCCAAAAGCATAGGGGGGCCCTAGCCTGAAGGCTAGGGGAGCCCTAGCCTTAGCCTAGGGGAGCCAAAAGCCTAGGGGAGCCCTAGCCTCAAGGCTAGGGGAGCCCTAGCCTTAGCCTAGGGGAGCCAAAAGCCTAGGGGAGCCCTAGCCTCAAGGCTAGGGGAGCCCTAGCCTTAGCCTAGGGGAGCCAAAAGCCTAGGGGAGCCCTAGCCTCAAGGCTAGGGGAGCCCTAGCCTTAGCCTAGGGGAGCCAAAAGCCTAGGGGAGCCTTAGCCTCAAGGCTAGGGTAGCCCTAGCCTTAGCCTAGGGGAGTCAAAAGCCTAGGGGAACCCTAGCCTGAAGGCCAGGGGAGCCCTAGCCTTAGCCTAGGGGAGCCAAAAGCCTAGGGAAGCCCTAACCTGAAGGCCAGGGGAGCCCTAGCCTTAGCCTAGGGGAGCCAAAAGCCTAGGGGAGCCCTAGCCTGAAGGCCAGGGGAGCCCTAGCCTTAGCCTAGGGGAGCCAAAAGCCTAGGGGAGCCCTAGCCTGAAGGCCAGGGGAGCCCTAGCCTTACCCTAGTGGAGCCAAAAACCTAGGGGAGCCCTAGCCTGAAGGCCAGGGGAGCCCTAGCCTTAGCCTAGGGGAGCCAAAAGCCTAGGGGAGCCCTAGCCTGAAGGCCAGGGGAGCCCTAGCCTTAGCCTAGGGGAGCCAAAAGCCTAGGGGAGCCCTAGCCTGAAGGCCAGGGGAGCCCTAGCCTTAGCCTAGGGGAGCCAAAAGCCTAGGGGAGCCCTATCCTGAAGGCTAGGGGAGCCCTAGCCTTAGCCTAGGGGAGCCTAAAGCCTAGGGGTGCCCTAGCCTGAAGGCTAGGGGAGCCCTAGCCTTAGCCTAGGGGAGCCCTAGCCTAAAGCCTAGGGGTGCCCTAGCCTGAAGGCAAGGGGAGCCCTAGCCTTAGCCTAGGGGAGCCCTAGCCTAAAGCCTAGGGGTGCCCTAGCCTGAAGGGTAGGGGAGCCCTACCTTAGCCTAGGGGAGCCTAAAGCCTAGGGCTGCCCTAGCCTGAAGGCTAGGGGAGCCCTAGCCTTAACCTAGGGGAGCCCTAGCCTAAAGCCTAGGGGTGCCCTAGCCTGAAGGCTAGGGGAGCCGGAGCCTTAGCCTAGGGGAACCCTAGCCTTAGCCTAGGGGAGCCTAAAGCCTAGGGGTGCCCTAGCCTGAAGGCTAGGGGAGCCCTAGCCTTAGCTTACGGGAGCCTAAAGCCTAGGGGTGCCCTAGCCTGAAGGCTAGGGGAGCCCTAGACTTAGCCTAGGGGAGCCTAAAGCCTAGGGGTGCCCTAGCCTGAAGGCTAGGGGAGCCCTAGCCTTAGTCTAGGGGAGCCTAAATCCTAGGGGTGCCCTAGCCTGAAGGCTAGGGGAGCCCTAGCCTTAGCCTAGGGGAGCCCTAGCCTGAAGGCTAGGGGAGCCCTAGCCTTAGCCTAGGGGAGCCTAAAGCCTAGGGGAGCCCTAGCCTGAAGGCTTGGGGAGCCCTAGACTTAGCCTAGGGGAGCCCTAGCCTGAAGGCTAGGGGAGCCCTAGCCTTAGCCTAGGGGAGCCTAAAGCCTAGGGTGGTCCTAGCCTGAAGGCTAGGGGAGCCCTAGCCTTAGCCTAGGGGTGCCTAAAGCCTAGGGGGGCCCTAGCCTGAAGGCTAGGGGAGCCCTAGCCTTAGCCTAGGGGAGCCTAAAGCCTAGGGGGGCCCTAGCCTGAAGGCTAGGGGAGCCCTAGCCTTAGCCTAGGGGAGCCTAAAGCCTAGGGGGCCCTAGCCTGAAGGCTAGGGGAGCCCTAGCCTTAGCCTAGGGGAGCCTAAAGCCTAGGGGGGCCCTACCCTGAAGGCTAGGGGAGCCCTAGCCTTAGCCTAGGGGAGCCTAAAGCCTAGGGGGGCCCTAGCCTGAAGGATAGGGGAGCCCTAACCTTAGCCTAGGGGAGCCCTAGCCTGAAGGCTAGGGGAGCCCTAGCCTTAGCCTAGGTGAGCCCTAGCCTGAAGGCTAGGGGAGACCTAGCCTTAGCCTAGGGGAGCCTAAAGCCTAAGGGGGCCCTAGCCTGAAGGCTAGGGGAGCCCTAGCCTTAGGCTAGGGGAGCCTAAAGCCTAGGGGGGCCCTAACCTGAAGGCTAGGGGAGCCCTAGCCTTAGCCCAGGGGAGCCTAAAGCCTAGGGGGGCCCTAGCCTGAAGGCTAGGGGAGCCCTAGCCTTAGCCTAGGGGAGCCTAAAGCCTAGGGGGGCCCTAGCCTGAAGGCTAGGGGAGCCCTAGCCTTAGCCTAGGGGAGCCTAAAGCCTTGGGGGCCCTAGCCTGAAGGCTAGGGGAGCCCTAGCCTTAGCCTAGGGGAGCCTAAAGCCTAGGGGGGCCCTAGCCTGAAGGCTAGGGGAGCCCTAGCCTTAGCCTAGGGGAGCCTAAAGCCTAGGGGGGCCCTACCTGAAAGCTAGGGGAGCCCTAGCCTTAGCCTAGGGGAGCCTAAAGCCTAGGGGTGCCCTAGCCTGAAGGCTAGGGGAGCCCTAGCCTTAGCATAGGGGAGCCTAAAGCCTAGGGGGGCCCTAGCCTGAAGGCGAGGGGAGCCCTAGCCTTAGCCTAGGGGAGCCTAAAGCCTAGGGGGGCCCTATCCTGTAGGCTAGGGGAGCCCTAGCCTTAGGCTAGGGGAGCCTAAAGCCTAGGGGGGCCCTAGCCTGAAAGCTAGGGGAGCCCTAGCCTTAGCCTAGGGGAGCCTAAAGCCTAGGGGGGCCCTAGCCTGAAGGCTAGGGGAGCCCTAGCCTTAGCCTAGGTGAGCCAAAAGCCTAGGGGGGCCCTAGCCTGAAGGCTAGGGGAGCCTTAGCCTTAGCCTAGGGGAGCCAAAAGCATAGGGGGGCCCTAGCCTGAAGGCTAGGGGAGCCCTAGCCTTAGCCTAGGGGAGCCAAAAGCCTAGGGGAGCCCTAGCCTCAAGGCTATGGGAGCCCTAGCCTTAGCCTAGGGGAGCCAAAAGCCTAGGGGAGCCCTAGCCTCAAGGCTAGGGGAGCCCTAGCCTTAGCCTAGGGGAGCCAAAAGCCTAGGGGAGCCCTAGCCTCAAGGCTAGGGGAGCCCTAGCCTTAGCCTAGGGGAGCCAAAAGCCTAGGGGAGCCTTAGCCTCAAGCCTAGGGGAGCCCTAGCCTTAGCCTAGGGGAGTCAAAAGCCTAGGGGAACCCTAGCCTGAAGGCCAGGGGAGCCCTAGCCTTAGCCTAGGGGAGCCAAAAGCCTAGGGAAGCCCTAGCCTGAAGGCCAGGGGAGCCCTAGCCTTAGCCTAGGAGAGCCAAAAGCCTAGGGGAGCCCTAGCCTGAAGGCCAGGGGAGCCCTAGCCTTAGACTAGGGGAGCCAAAAGCCTAGGGGAGCCCTAGCCTGAAGGCCAGGGGAGCCCTAGCCTTACACTAGTGGAGCCAAAAACCTAGGGGAGCCCTAGCCTGAAGGCCAGGGGAGCCCTAGCCTTAGCCTAGGGGAGCCAAAAGCCTAGGGGAGCCTTAGCCTCAAGCCTAGGGGAGCCCTAGCCTTAGCCTAGGGGAGTCAAAAGCCTAGGGGAACCCTAGCCTGAAGGCCAGGGGAGCCCTAGCCTTAGCCTAGGGGAGCCAAAAGCCTAGGGAAGCCCTAGCCTGAAGGCCAGGGGAGCCCTAGCCTTAGCCTAGGAGAGCCAAAAGCCTAGGGGAGCCCTAGCCTGAAGGCCAGGGGAGCCCTAGCCTTAGACTAGGGGAGCCAAAAGCCTAGGGGAGCCCTAGCCTGAAGGCCAGGGGAGCCCTAGCCTTACACTAGTGGAGCCAAAAACCTAGGGGAGCCCTAGCCTGAAGGCCAGGGGAGCCCTAGCCTTAGCCTAGTGGAGCCAAAAGCCTAGGGGAGCCCTAGCCTGAAGGCCAGGGGAGCCGTAGCCTTAGCCTAGGGGAGCCAAAAGCCTAGGGGAGCCCTAGCCTGAAGGCTAGGGGAGCCCTAGCCTTAGCCTAGGGGAGCCTAAAGCCTAGGGGTGCCCTAGCCTGAAGGCTAGGGGAGCCCTAGCCTTAGCCTAGGGGAGCCTAAAGCCTAGCGGTGCCCTAGCCTGAAGGCTAGGGGAGCCCTAGCCTTAGCCTAGGGGAGCCTAAAGCCTAGCGGTGCCCTAGCCTGAAAGCTAGGGGAGCCCTAGCCTTAGCCTAGGGGAGCCTAAAGCCTAGGGGTGCCCTAGCCTGAAGGCTAGGGGAGCCCTAGCCTTAGCCTAGGGGAAACTAAAGCCTAGGGGTGCCCTAGCCTGAAGGCTAGGGGAGCCCTAGCCTTAGCCTAGGGGAGCCCTAGCCTAAAGCCTAGGGGTGCCCTAGCCTGAAGGCTAGGGGAGCCCTAGCGTTAGCCTAGGGGAGCCTAAAGCCTAGGGGTGCCCTAGCCTGAAGGCTAGGGGAGCCCTAGCCTTAGCCTAGGGGAGCCTAAAGCCTAGCGGTGCCCTAGCCTGAAGGCTAGGGGAGCCCTAGCCTTAGCCTAGGGGAGCCCTAGCCTAAAGCCTAGGGGTGCCCTAGCCTGAAGGCTAGGGGAGCCCTAGCCTTAGCCTAGGGGAGCCTAAAGCCTAGAGGTGCCCTAGCCTGAAGGCTAGGGGAGCCCTAGCCTTAGCCTAGGGGAGCCCTAGCCTAAAAGCCTAGGGGTGCCCTAGCCTGAAGTCTAGGGGAGCCCTAGCCTTAGCCTAGGGGAGCCTTAAGCCTAGGGGTGCCCTAGCCTGAAGGCTAGTGGAGCCTTAGCCTTAGCCTAGGGGAGCCCTAGCCTAAAGCCTAGGAGTGCCCTAGCCTGAAGGCTAGGGGAGCCCTAGCCTTAGCCTAGGGTAGCCTAAAGCCTAGGGGTGCCCTAGCCTGAAGGCTAGGGGAGCCCTAGCCTTAGCCTAGGGGAGCCTAAAGCCTAGGGGTGCCCTAGCCTGAAGGCTAGGGGAGCCCTAGCCTTAGCCTAGGGGAGCCCTAGTCTAAAGCCTAGGGGTGCCCTAGCCTGAAGGCTAGGGGAGCCCTAGCCTTAGCCTAGGGGAGCCTTAAGCCTAGGGGTGCCCTAGCCTGAAGGCTAGGGGAGCCCTAGCCTTAGCCTAGGGGAGCCCTAGCCTAAAGCCTAGGGGTGCCCTAGCCTGAAGGCTAGGGGAGCCCTAGCCTTAGCCTAGTGGAGCCTAAAGCCTAGGGGTGCCCTAGACTGAAGGCTAAGGGAGCCCTAGCCTTAGCCTAGGGGAGCCTAAAGCCTAGGGGGGCCCTAGCCTGAAGGCTAGGGGAGCCCTAGCCTTAGCCTAGGGGAGCCTAAAGCCTAGGGGGGCCCTACCTGAAGGCTAGGGGAGCCCTAGCCTTAGCCTAGGGGAGCCTAAAGCCTAGGGGGGCCCTAGCCTGAAGGCGAGGGGAGCCCTAGCCTTAGCCCAGGGGAGCCTAAAGCCTAGGGGGGCCCTAGCCTGAAGGCTAGGGGAGCCCTAGCCTTAGCCTAGGGGAGCCTAAAGCCTAGGGGAGCCCTAGCCTGAAGGCTTGGGGAGCCCTAGACTTAGCCTAGGGGAGCCCTAGCCTGAAGGCTAGGGGAGCCCTAGCCTTAGCCTAGGGGAGCCTAAAGCCTAGGGTGGTCCTAGCCTGAAGGCTAGGGGAGCCCTAGCCTTAGCCTAGGGGTGCCTAAAGCCTAGGGGGGCCCTAGCCTGAAGGCTAGGGGAGCCCTAGCCTTAGCCTAGGGGAGCCTAAAGCCTAGGGGGGCCCTAGCCTGAAGGCTAGGGGAGCCCTAGCCTTAGCCTAGGGGAGCCTAAAGCCTAGGGGGCCCTAGCGTGAAGGCTAGGGGAGCCCTAGCCTTAGCCTAGGGGAGCCTAAAGCCTAGGGGGGCCCTACCCTGAAGGCTAGGGGAGCCCTAGCCTTAGCCTAGGGGAGCCTAAAGCCTAGGGGGGCCCTAGCCTGAAGGATAGGGGAGCCCTAACCTTAGCCTAGGGGAGCCCTAGCCTGAAGGCTAGGGGAGCCCTAGCCTTAGCCTAGGTGAGCCCTAGCCTGAAGGCTAGGGGAGACCTAGCCTTAGCCTAGGGGAGCCTAAAGCCTAAGGGGGCCCTAGCCTGAAGGCTAGGGGAGCCCTAGCCTTAGCCTAGGGGAGCCTAAAGCCTAGGGGGGCCCTAACCTGAAGGCTAGGGGAGCCCTAGCCTTAGCCCAGGGGAGCCTAAAGCCTAGGGGGGCCCTAGCCTGAAGGCTAGGGGAGCCCTAGCCTTAGCCTAGGGGAGCCTAAAGCCTAGGGGGGCCCTAGCCTGAAGGCTAGGGGAGCCCTAGCCTTAGCCTAGGGGAGCCTAAAGCCTTGGGGGCCCTAGCCTGAAGGCTAGGGGAGCCCTAGCCTTAGCCTAGGGGAGCCTAAAGCCTAGGGGGGCCCTAGCCTGAAGGCTAGGGGAGCCCTAGCCTTAGCCTAGGGGAGCCTAAAGCCTAGGGGGGCCCTACCTGAAAGCTAGGGGAGCCCTAGCCTTAGCCTAGGGGAGCCTAAAGCCTAGGGGTGCCCTAGCCTGAAGGCTAGGGGAGCCCTAGCCTTAGCATAGGGGAGCCTAAAGCCTAGGGGGGCCCTAGCCTGAAGGCGAGGGGAGCCCTAGCCTTAGCCTAGGGGAGCCTAAAGCCTAGGGGGGCCCGATCCTGTAGGCTAGGGGAGACCTAGCCTTAGGCTAGGGGAGCCTAAAGCCTAGGGGGGCCCTAGCCTGAAAGCTAGGGGAGCCCTAGCCTTAGCCTAGGGGAGCCTAAAGCCTAGGGGGGCCCTAGCCTGAAGGCTAGGGGAGCCCTAGCCTTAGCCTAGGTGAGCCAAAAGCCTAGGGGGGCCCTAGCCTGAAGGCTAGGGGAGCCTTAGCCTTAGCCTAGGGGAGCCAAAAGCATAGGGGGGCCCTAGCCTGAAGGCTAGGGGAGCCCTAGCCTTAGCCTAGGGGAGCCAAAAGCCTAGGGGAGCCCTAGCCTCAAGGCTAGGGGAGCCCTAGCCTTAGCCTAGGGGAGCCAAAAGCCTAGGGGAGCCCTAGCCTCAAGGCTAGGGGAGCCCTAGCCTTAGCCTAGGGGAGCCAAAAGCCTAGGGGAGCCCTAGCCTCAAGGCTAGGGGAGCCCTAGCCTTAGCCTAGGGGAGCCAAAAGCCTAGGGGAGCCTTAGCCTCAAGCCTAGGGGAGCCCTAGCCTTAGCCTAGGGGAGTCAAAAGCCTAGGGGAACCCTAGCCTGAAGGCCAGGGGAGCCCTAGCCTTAGCCTAGGGGAGCCAAAAGCCTAGGGGAGCCCTAGCCTGAAGGCCAGGGGAGCCCTAGCCTTAGCCTAGGGGAGCCAAAAGCCTAGGGAAGCCCTAGCCTGAAGGCCAGGGGAGCCCTAGCCTTAGCCTAGGAGAGCCAAAAGCCTAGGGGAGCCCTAGCCTGAAGGCCAGGGGAGCCCTAGCCTTAGCCTAGGGGAGCCAAAAGCCTAGGGGAGCCCTAGCCTGAAGGCCAGGGGAGCCCTAGCCTTACCCTAGTGGAGCCAAAAACCTAGGGGAGCCCTAGCCTGAAGGCCAGGGGAGCCCTAGCCTTAGCCTAGGGGAGCCAAAAGCCTAGGGGAGCCCTAGCCTGAAGGCCAGGGGAGCCCTAGCCTTAGCCTAGTGGAGCCAAAAGCCTAGGGGAGCCCTAGCCTGAAGGCCAGGGGAGCCCTAACCTTAGCCTAGGGGAGCCTAAAGCCTAGCGGTGCCCTAGCCTGAAGGCTAGGGGAGCCCTAGCCTTAGCCTAGGGGAGCCTAAAGCCTAGCGGTGCCCTAGCCTGAAAGCTAGGGGAGCCCTAGCCTTAGCCTAGGGGAGCCTAAAGCCTAGGGGTGCCCTAGCCTGAAGGCTAGGGGAGCCCTAGCCTTAGCCTAGGGGAAACTAAAGCCTAGGGGTGCCCTAGCCTGAAGGCTAGGGGAGCCCTAGCCTTAGCCTAGGGGAGCCCTAGCCTAAAGCCTAGGGGTGCCCTAGCCTGAAGGCTAGGGGAGCCCTAGCGTTAGCCTAGGGGAGCCTAAAGCCTAGGGGTGCCCTAGCCTGAAGGCTAGGGGAGCCCTAGCCTTACCTAGGGGAGCCTAAAGCCTAGCGGTGCCCTAGCCTGAAGGCTAGGGGAGCCCTAGCCTTAGCCTAGGGGAGCCCTAGCCTAAAGCCTAGGGGTGCCCTAGCCTGAAGGCTAGGGGAGCCCTAGCCTTAGCCTAGGGGAGCCTAAAGCCTAGAGGTGCCCTAGCCTGAAGGCTAGGGGAGCCCTAGCCTTAGCCTAGGGGAGCCCTAGCCTAAAAGCCTAGGGGTGCCCTAGCCTGAAGTCTAGGGGAGCCCTAGCCTTAGTCTAGGGGAGCCTAAAGCCTAGGGGTGCCCTAGCCTTAAGGCTAGGGGAGCCCTAGCCTTAGCCTAGGGGAGCCTAAAGCCTAGGGGTGCCCTAGCCTGAAGGCTAGGGGAGCCCTAGCCTTAGCCTAGGGGAGCCCTAGCCTAAAGCCTAGGGGTGCCCTAGCCTGAAGGCTAGGGGAGCCCTAGCCTTAGCCTAGGGGAGCCTAAAGCCTAGGGGTGCCCTAGCCTGAAGGCTAGGGGAGCCCTAGCCTTAGCCTAGGGGAGCCTTAAGCCTAGGGGTGCCCTAGCCTGAAGGCTAGTGGAGCCCTAGCCTTAGCCTAGGGGAGCCCTAGCCTAAAGCCTAGGAGTGCCCTAGCCTGAAGGCTAGGGGAGCCCTAGCCTTAGCCTACGGTAGCCTAAAGCCTAGGGGTGCCCTAGCCTGAAGGCTAGGGGAGCCCTAGCCTTAGCCTAGGGGAGCCTAAAGCCTAGGGGTGCCCTAGCCTGAAGGCTAGGGGAGCCCTAGCCTTAGCCTAGGGGAGCCCTAGCCTAAAGCCTAGGGGTGCCCTAGCCTGAAGGCTAGGGGAGCCCTAGCCTTAGCCTAGGGGAGCCTAAAGCCTAGGGGTGCCCTAGCCTGAAGGCTAGGGGAGCCCTAGCCTTAGCCTAGGGGAGCCCTAGCCTAAAACCTAGGGGTGCCCTAGCCTGAAGGCTAGGGGAGCCCTAGCCTTAGCCTAGGGGAGCCTAAAGCCTAGGGGTGCCCTAGCCTGAAGGCTAGGGGAGCCCTAGCCTTAGCCTAGGGGAGCTCTAGCCTAAAGCCTAGGGGTGCCCTAGCCTGAAGGCTATGGGAGCCCTAGCCTTAGCCTAGGGGAGCCTTAAGCCTAGGGGTGCCCTAGCCTGAAGGCTAGGGGAGCCCTAGCCTTAGCCTAGGGGAGCCCTAGCCTAAAGCCTAGGGGTGCCCTAGCCTGAAGGCTAGGGGAGCCCTAACCTTAGCCTAGTGGAGCCTAAAGCCTAGGGGTGCCCTAGACTGAAGGCTAGGGGAGCCCTAGCCTTAGCCTAGGGGAGCCTAAAGCCTAGGGTGCCCTAGCCTGAAGGCTAGGGGAGCCCTAGCCTTAGCCTAGGGGAGCCTAAAGCCTAGGGGGGCCCTACCTGAAGGCTAGGGGAGCCCTAGCCTTAGCTTAGGGGAGCCTAAAGCCTAGGGGGGCCCTAGCCTGAAGGCGAGGGGAGCCCTAGCCTTAGCCCAGGGGAGCCTAAAGCCTAGGGGGGCCCTAGCCTGAAGGCTAGGGGAGCCCTAGCCTTAGCCTAGGGGAGCCTAAAGCCTAGGGGGGCCCTAGCCTGAAGGCTAGGGGAGCCCTAGCCTTAGCCTAGGGGAGCCTAAAGCCTTGGGGGCCCTAGCCTGAAGGCTAGGGGAGCCCTAGCCTTAGCCTAGGGGAGCCTAAAGCCTAGGGGGGCCCTAGCCTGAAGGCTAGGGGAGCCCTAGCCTTAGCCTAGGGGAGCCTAAAGCCTAGGGGTGCCCTAGCCTGAAGGCTAGGGGAGCCCTAGCCTTAGCCTAGGGGAGCCTAAAGCCTAGGGGGGCCCTAGCCTGAAGGCGAGGGGAGCCCTAGCCTTAGCCTAGGGGAGCCTAAAGCCTAGGGGGGCCCTATCCTGTAGGCTAGGGGAGCCCTAGCCTTAGGCTAGGGGAGCCTAAAGCCTAGGGGGGCCCTAGCCTGAAGGCTAGGGGAGCCCTAGCCTTAGCCTAGGGGAGCCTAAAGCCTAGGGGGGCCCTAGCCTGAAGGCTAGGGGAGCCCTAGCCTTAGCCTAGGTGAGCCAAAAGCCTAGGGGGGCCCTAGCCTGAAGGCTAGGGGAGCCTTAGCCTTAGCCTAGGGGAGCCAAAAGCATAGGGGGGCCCTAGCCTGAAGGCTAGGGGAGCCCTAGCCTTAGCCTAGGGGAGCCAAAAGCCTAGGGGAGCCCTAGCCTCAAGGCTAGGTGAGCCCTAGCCTTAGCCTAGGGGAGCCAAAAGCTTAGGGGAGCCCTAGCCTCAAGGCTAGGGGAGCCCTAGCCTTAGCCTAGGGGAGCCAAAAGCCTAGGGGAGCCCTAGCCTCAAGGCTAGGGGAGCCCTAGCCTAAGCCTAGGGGAGCCAAAAGCCTAGGGGAGCCTTAGCCTCAAGCCTAGGGGAGCCCTAGCCTTAGCCTAGGGGAGTCAAAAGCCTAGGGGAACCCTAGCCTGAAGGCCAGGGGAGCCCTAGCCTTAGCCTAGGGGAGCCAAAAGCCTAGGGGAGCCCTAGCCTGAAGGCCAGGGGAGCCCTAGCCTTAGCCTAGGGGAGCCAAAAGCCTAGGGAAGCCCTAGCCTGAAGGCCAGGGGAGCCCTAGCCTTAGCCTAGGAGAGCCAAAAGCCTAGGGGAGCCCTAGCCTGAAGGCCAGGGGAGCCCTAGCCTTAGCCTAGGGGAGCCAAAAGCCTAGGGGAGCCCTAGCCTGAAGGCCAGGGGAGCCCTAGCCTTACCCTAGTGGAGCCAAAAACCTAGGGGAGCCCTAGCCTGAAGGCCAGGGGAGACCTAGCCTTAGCCTAGGGGAGCCAAAAGCGTAGGGGAGCCCTAGCCTGAAGGCCAGGGGAGCCCTAGCCTTAGCCTAGTGGAGCCAAAAGCCTAGGGGAGCCCTAGCCTGAAGGCCAGGGGAGCCGTAGCCTTAGCCTAGGGGAGCCAAAAGCCTAGGGGAGCCCTAGCCTGAAGGCTAGGGGAGCCCTAGCCTTAGCCTAGGGGAGCCTAAAGCCTAGGGGTGCCATAGCCTGAAGGCTAGGGGAGCCCTAGCCTTAGCCTAGGGGAGCCTAAAGCCTAGCGGTGCCCTAGCCTGAAGGCTAGGGGAGCCCTAGCCTTAGCCTAGGGGAGCCTAAAGCCTAGCGGTGCCCTAGCCTGAAAGCTAGGGGAGCCCTAGCCTTAGCCTAGGGGAGCCTAAAGCCTAGGGGTGCCCTAGCCTGAAGGCTAGGGGAGCCCTAGCCTTAGCCTAGGGGAAACTAAAGCCTAGGGGTGCCCTAGCCTGAAGGCAAGGGGAGCCCTAGCCTTAGCCTAGGGGAGCCCTAGCCTAAAGCCTAGGGGTGCCCTAGCCTGAAGGCTAGGGGAGCCCTAGCGTTAGCCTAGGGGAGCCTAAAGCCTAGGGGTGCCCTAGCCTGAAGGCTAGGGGAGCCCTAGCCTTAGCCTAGGGGAGCCTAAAGCCTAGCGGTGCCCTAGCCTGAAGGCTAGGGGAGCCCTAGCCTTAGCCTAGGGGAGCCCTAGCCTAAAGCCTAGGGGTGCCCTAGCCTGAAGGCTAGGGGAGCCCTAGCCTTAGCCTAGGGGAGCCTAAAGCCTAGAGGTGCCCTAGCCTGAAGGCTAGGGGAGCCCTAGCCTTAGCCTAGGGGAGCCCTAGCCTAAAAGCCTAGGGGTGCCCTAGCCTGAAGTCTAGGGGAGCCCTAGCCGTAGTCTAGGGGAGCCTAAAGCCTAGGGGTGCCCTAGCCTTAAGGCTAGGGGAGCCCTAGCCTTAGCCTAGGGGAGCCTAAAGCCTAGGGGTGCCCTAGCCTGAAGGCTAGGGGAGCCCTAGCCTTAGCCTAGGGGAGCCCTAGCCTAAAGCCTAGGGGTGCCCTAGCCTGAAGGCTAGGGGAGCCCTAGCCTTAGCCTAGGGGAGCCTAAAGCCTAGGGGTGCCCTAGCCTGAAGGCTAGGGGAGCCCTAGCCTTAGCCTAGGGGAGCCTTAAGCCTAGGGGTGCCCTAGCCTGAAGGCTAGTGGAGCCCTAGCCTTAGCCTAGGGGAGCCCTAGCCTAAAGCCTAGGAGTGCCCTAGCCTGAAGGCTAGGGGAGCCCTAGCCTTAGCCTAGGGTAGCCTAAAGCCTAGGGGTGCCCTAGCCTAAAACCTAGGGGTGCCCTAGCCTGAATGCTAGGGGAGCCCTAGCCTTAGCCTAGGGGAGCCTAAAGCCTAGGGGTGCCCTAGCCTGAAGGCTAGGGGAGCCCTAGCCTTAGCCTAGGGGAGCCCTAGCCTAAAACCTAGGGGTGCCCTAGCCTGAATGCTAGGGGAGCCCTAGCCTTAGCCTAGGGGAGCCTAAAGCCTAGGGGTGCCCTAGCCTGAAGGCTAGGGGAGCCCTAGCCTTAGCCTAGGGGAGCCCTAGCCTAAAGCCTAGGGGTGCCCTAGCCTGAAGGCTAGGGGAGCCCTAGCCTTAGCCTAGGGGAGCCTAAAGCCTAGGGGTGCCCTAGCCTGAAGGCTAGGGGAGCCCTAGCCTTAGCCTAGGGGAGCCCTAGCCTAAAACCTAGGGGTGCCCTAGCCTGAAGGCTAGGGGAGCCCTAGCCTTAGCCTAGGGGAGCCTAAAGCCTAGGGGTGCCCTAGCCTGAAGGCTAGGGGAGCCCTAGCCTTAGCCTAGGGGAGCTCTAGCCTAAAGCCTAGGGGTGCCCTAGCCTGAAGGCTATGGGAGCCCTAGCCTTAGCCTAGGGGAGCCTAAAGCCTAGGGGTGCCCTAGCCTGAAGGCTAGGGGAGCCCTAGCCTTAGCCTAGGGGAGCCCTAGCCTAAAGCCTAGGGGTGCCCTAGCCTGAAGGCTAGGGGAGCCCTAGCCTTAGCCTAGTGGAGCCTAAAGCCTAGGGGTGCCCTAGACTGAAGGCTAGGGGAGCCCTAGCCTTAGCCTAGGGGAGCCTAAAGCCTAGGGGTGCCCTAGCCTGAAGGCTAGGGGAGCCCTAGCCTTAGCCTAGGGGAGCCTAAAGCCTAGGGGGGCCCTACCTGAAGGCTAGGGGAGCCCTAGCCTTAGCCTAGGGGAGCCTAAAGCCTAGGGGGGCCCTAGCCTGAAGGCGAGGGGAGCCCTAGCCTTAGCCTAGGGGAGCCTAAAGCCTAGGGGGGCCCTAGCCTGAAGGCGAGGGGAGCCCTAGCCTTAGCCCAGGGGAGGCTAAAGCCTAGGGGGGCCCTAGCCTGAAGGCTAGGGGAGCCCTAGCCTTAGGCTAGGGGAGCCTAAAGCATAGGGGGGCCCTAGCCTGAAGGCTAGGGGAGCCCTAGCCTTAGGCTAGGGGAGCCTAAAGCCTAGGGGGGGCCCTAGCCTGAAGGCTAGGGGAGCCCTAGCCTTAGCCTAGGGGAGCCAAAAGCCTAGGGGGGCCCTAGCCTGAAGGCTAGGGGAGCCCTAGCCTTAGCCTAGGGGAGCCAAAAGCCTAGGGGGGCCCTAGCCTGAAGGCTAGGGGAGCCCTAGCCTTAGCCTAGGGGAGCCAAAAGCCTAGGGGAGCCCTAGCCTCAAGGCTAGGGGAGCCCTAGCCTTAGCCTAGGGGAGCCAAAAGCCTAGGGGAGCCCTAGCCTCAAGGCTAGGGGAGCCCTAGCCTTAGCCTAGGGGAGCCAAAAGCCTAGGGGAGCCTTAGCCTCAAGGCTAGGGGAGCCCTAGCCTTAGCCTAGGGGAGCCAAAAGCCTAGGGGAGCCCTAGCCTGAAGGCTAGGGGAGCCCTAGCCTTAGCCTAGGGGAGCCTAAAGCCTAGGGGTGCCCTAGCCTGAAGGCTAGGAGAGCCCTAGCCTTAGCCTAGGGGAGCCCTAGCCTAAAGCCTAGGGGTGCCCTAGCCTGAAGGCTAGGGGAGCCCTAGCCTTAGCCTAGGGGAGCCTAAAGCCTCGGGTGCCCTAGCCTGAAGGCTAGGGGAGCCCTAGCCTTAGCCTAGGGGAGCCTAAGGCCTAGGGGTGCCCTAGCCGGAAGGCTAGGAAAGCCCTAGCCTTAGCCTAGGGGAGCCTAAGGCCTAGGGGTGCCCTAGCCGGAAGGCTAGGGGAGCCCAAGCCTTAGCCTAGGGGAGCCTAAGGCCTAGGGGTGCCCTAGCCGGAAGGCTAGGGGAGCCCTAGCCTTAGCTTAGGGGAGCCTAAGGCCTAGGGGTGCCCTAGCCGGAAGGCTAGGGGAGCCCTAGCCTTAGCCTAGGGGAGCCTAAGGCCTAGGGGTGCCCTTGCCGGAAGGCTAGGGGAGCCCTAGCCTTAGCCCAGGGGAGCCTAAGGCCTAGGGGTGCCCTAGACGGAAGGCTAGGGGAGCCCTAGCCTTAGCCCAGGGGAGCCTAAGGCCTAGGGGTGCCCTAGACGGAAGGCTAGGGGAGCCCTAGCCTTAGCCCAGGGGAGCCTAAGGCCTAGGGGTGCCCTAGCCGGAAGGCTAGTGGAGCCCTAGCCTTAGCCCAGGGGAGCCTAAGGCCTAGGGGTGCCCTAGCCGGAAGGCTAGGGGAGCCCTAGCCTTAGCCCAGGGGAGCCTAAGGCCTAGGGGTGCCCTAGCCGAAAGGCTAGGGGAGCCCTAGCCTTAGCCTAGGGGAGCCTAACGCCTAGGGGTGCCCTAGCCGGAAGGCTAGGGGAGCCCTAGCCTTAGCCTAGGGGAGCCTAACGCCTATGGGTGCCCTAGCCGGAAGGCTAGGGGAGCCTAGCCTTAGCCTAGGGGAGCCTAAGGCCTAGGGGTGCCCAAGCCGGAAGGCTAGGGGAGCCCTAGCCTTAGCCTAGGGGAGCCTAAGGCCTAGGGGTGCCCTAGCCGGAAGGCTAGGGGAGCCCTAGCCTTAGCCTAGGGGAGCCTAAGGCCTAGGGGTGCCCTAGCCGGAAGGCTAGGGGAGCCCTAGCCTTTGCCTAGGGGAGCCTAAGGCCTAGGGGTGCCCTAGCCGGAAGGCTAGGGGAGCCCTAGCCTTTGCCTAGGGGAGACTAAGGCCTAGGGGTGCCCTAGCCGGAAGGCTAGGGGAGCCCAAGCCTTAGCCTAGGGGAGCCTAAGGCCTAGGGGTGCCCTAGCCGGAAGGCTAGGGGAGCCCAAGCCTTAGCCTAGGGGAGCCTAAGGCCTAGGGGTGCCCTACCCTGAAGGCTAGGGGAGCCCAAGCCTTAGCCTAGGGGAACCTAAGGCCTAGGGGTGCCCTAGACTGAAGGCTAGGGGAGCCCAAGCCTTAGCCTAGGGGAGCCTAAGGCCTAGGGGTGCCCTAGCCTGAAGGCTAGGGGAGCCCAAGCCTTGCTTAGGGGAGCCTAAGGCCTAGGGGTGCCCGAGCCTGAAGGCTAGGGGAGCCCTAGCCTTAGCCTAGGGGAGCCTAAGGCCTAGGGGTGCCCTAGCCTGAAGGCTAGGGGAGCCCTAGCCTTAGCCTACGGGAGCCTAAGGCCTAGGGGTGCCCTAGCCTGAAGGCTAGGGGAGCCCAAGCCTTAGCCTAGGGGAGCCTAAGGCCTAGGGTTGCCCTAACCTGAAGGCTAGGGGAGCCCAAGCCTTAGCCTAGGGGAGTCTAAGGCCTAGGGGTGCCCTAGCCGGAAGGCTAGGGGAGCCCAAGCCTTAGCCTAGGGGAGCCTAAGGCCTAGGGGTGCCCTAGCCGGAAGGCTAGGGGAGCCCAAGCCTTAGCCTAGGGGAGCCTAAAGCCTAGGGGTGCCCTAGCCAGAAGGCTAGTGGAGCCCAAGCCTTAGCCTAGGGGAGCCTAAGGCCTAGGGGTGCCCTAGCCGGAAGGCTAGGGGAGCCCTAGCCTTAGCCTAGGGGAGCCTAAGGCCTATGGGTGCCCTAGCCGGAAGGCTAGGGGAGCCCTAGCCTTAGCCTAGGGGAGCCTAAGGCCTAGGGGTGCCCTAGCCGGAAGGCTAGGTGAGCCCTAGCCTTTGCCTAGGGGAGCCTAAGGCCTAGGGGTGCCCTAGCCGGAAGGCTAGTGGAGCCCTAGCCTTTGCCTAGGGGAGCCTAAGGCCTAGGGGAGCCCTAGCCGGAAGGCTAGGGGAGCCCTAGCCTTTGCCTAGGGGAGCCTAAGGCCTAGGGGTGCCCTAGCCGGAAGGCTAGGGGAGCCCTAGCCTTTGCCTAGGGGAGCCCAAGCCTTTGCCTAGGGGAGCCTAAGGCCTAGGGGTGCCCTAGCCGGAAGGCTAGGGGAGCCCTAGCCTTTGCCTAGGGGAGCCTAAGGCCTAGGGGTGCCCTAGCCGTTAGACTAGGGGAGCCCTAGCCTTTGCCTAGGGGAGCCTAAGGCCTAGGGGTGCCCTAGCCGGAAGGCTAGGGGAGCCCTAGCCTTTGCCTAGGGGAGCCTAAGGCCTAGGGGTGCCCTAGCCTGAAGGCTAGGGGATCCCTAGCCTTTGCCTAGGGGAGCCCTAGCCTTAGCCTAGGGGAGCCTAAGGCCTAGGGGTGCCCTAGCCTGAAGGCTAGGGGAGCCCTAGCCTTAGCCTAGGGGAGCCTAAGGCATAGGGGTGCCCTAGCGTGAAGGCTAGGGGAGCCCTAGCCTTAGCCTAGAGGAGCCTAAGGCCTAGGGGTGCCCTAGCCTGAAGGCTAGGGGAGCCCTAGCCTTTGCGTAGGGGAGCCTAAGGCCTAGGGGTGCCCTAGCCTGAAGGCTAGGGGAGCCCTAGCCTTAGCCTAGGGGTGCCTAAAGCCTAGGGGGGCCCTAGCCTGAAGGCTAGGGGAGCCCTAGCCTTAGCCTAGGGGAGCCTAAAGCCTAGGGGGGGCCCTAGCCTGAAGGCTAGGGGAGCCCTAGCCTTAGCCTAGGGGAGCCTAAAGCCTAGGGGGCCCTAGCCTGAAGGCTAGGGGAGCCCTAGCCTTAGCCTAGGGGAGCCTAAAGCCTAGGGGGGCCCTACCCTGAAGGCTAGGGGAGCCCTAGCCTTAGCCTAGGGGAGCCTAAAGCCTAGGGGGGCCCTAGCCTGAAGGATAGGGGAGCCCTAACCTTAGCCTAGGGGAGCCTAAAGCCTAGGGGGCCCTAGCCTGAAGGCTAGGGGAGCCCTAGCCTTAGCCTAGGGGAGCCCTAGCCTGAAGGCTAGGGGAGCCCTAGCCTTAGCCTAGGTGAGCCCTAGCCTGAAGGCTAGGGGAGACCTAGCCTTAGCCTAGGGGAGCCTAAAGCCTAAGGGGGCCCTAGCCTGAAGGCTAGGGGAGCCCTAGCCTTAGCCTAGGGGAGCCTAAAGCCTAGGGGGGCCCTAGCCTGAAGGCTAGGGGAGCCCTAGCCTTAGCCCAGGGGAGCCTAAAGCCTAGGGGGGCCCTAGCCTGAAGGCTAGGGGAGCCCTAGCCTTAGCCTAGGGGAGCCTAAAGCATAGGGGGGCCCTAGCCTGAAGGCTAGGGGAGTCCTAGCCTTAGCCTAGGGGAGCCTAAAGCCTTGGGGGCCCTAGCCTGAAGGCTAGGGGAGCCCTAGCCTTAGCCTAGGGGAGCCTAAAGCCTAGGGGGGCCCTAGCCTGAAGGCTAGGGGAGCCCTAGCCTTAGCCTAGGGGAGCCTAAAGCCTAGGGGGGCCCAACCTGAAAGCTAGGGGAGCCCTAGCCTTAGCTTAGGGGAGCCTAAAGCCTAGGGGTGCCCTAGCCTGAAGGCTAGGGGAGCCCTAGCCTTAGCATAGGGGAGCCTAAAGCCTAGGGGGGCCCTAGCCTGAAGGCGAGGGGAGCCCTAGCCTTAGCCTAGGGAAGCCTAAAGCCTAGGGGGGCCCTAGCCTGTAGGCTAGGGGAGCCCTAGCCTTAGGCTAGGGGAGCCTAAAGCCTAGGGGGGCCCTAGCCTGAAGGCTAGGGGAGCCCTAGCCTTAGCCTAGGGGAGCCTAAAGCCTAGCGGTGCCCTAGCCTGAAGGCTAGGGGAGCCCTAGCCTTAGCCTAGGGGAGCCTAAAGCCTAGCCGTGCCCTAGCCTGAAAGCTAGGGGAGCCCTAGCCTTAGCCTAGGGGAGCCTAAAGCCTAGGGGTGCCCTAGCCGGAAGGCTAGGGGAGCCCTAGCCTTAGCCTAGGGGAGCCTAAGGCCTAGGGGTGCCCAAGCCGGAAGGCTAGGGGAGCCCTAGCCTTAGCCTAGGGGAGCCTAAGGCCTAGGGGTGCCCTAGCCGGAAGGCTAGGGGAGCCCTAGCCTTAGCCTAGGGGAGCCTAAGGCCTAGGGGTGCCCTAGCCGGAAGGCTAGGGGAGCCCTAGCCTTTGCCTAGGGGAGCCTAAGGCCTAGGGTTGCCCTAGCCGGAAGGCTAGGGGAGCCCTAGCCTTTGCCTAGGGGAGACTAAGGCCTAGGGGTGCCCTAGCCAGAAGGCTAGGGGAGCCCTAGCCTTAGCCTAGGGGAGCCTAAGGCCTAGGGGTGCCCTAGCCGGAAGGCTAGGGGAGCCCAAGCCTTAGCCTAGGGGAGCCTAAGGCCTAGGGGTGCCCTACCCTGAAGGCTAGGGGAGCCCAAGCCTTAGCCTAGGGGATCCTAAGGCCTAGGGGTGCCCTAGACTGAAGGCTAGGGGAGCCCAAGCCTTAGCCTAGGGGAGCCTAAGGCCTAGGGGTGCCCTAGCCTGAAGGCTAGGGGAGCCCAAGCCTTGCTTAGGGGAGCCAAAGGCCTAGGGGTGCCCTAGCCTGAAGGCTAGGGGAGCCCTAGCCTTAGCCTAGGGGAGCCTAAGGCCTAGGGGTGCCCTAGCCTGAAGGCTAGGGGAGCCCTAGCCTTAGCCTACGGGAGCCTAAGGCCTAGGGGTGCCCTAGCCTGAAGGCTAGGGGAGCCCAAGCCTTAGCCTAGGGGAGCCTAAGGCCTAGGGGTGCCCTAGCCGGAAGCTAGGGGAGCCCAAGCCTTAGCCTAGGGGAGCCTAAAGCCTAGGGGTGCCCTAGCCAGAAGGCTAGTGGAGCCCAAGCCTTAGCCTAGGGGAGCCTAAGGCCAGGGGTGCCCTAGCCGGAAGGCTAGGGGAGCCCTAGCCTTAGCCTAGGGGAGCCTAAGGCCTAGGGGTGCCCTAGCCGGAAGGCTAGGTGAGCCCTAGCCTTTGCCTAGGGGAGCCTAAGGCCTAGGGGTGCCCTAGCCGGAAGGCTAGGGGAGCCCTAGCCTTTGCCTAGGGGAGCCTAAGGCCTAGGGGAGCCCTAGCCGGAAGGCTAGGGGAGCCCTAGCCTTTGCCTAGGGGAGCCTAAGGCCTAGGGGTGCCCTAGCCGGAAGGCTAGGGGAGCCCTAGCCTTTGCCTAGGGGAGCCTAAGGCCTAGGGGTGCCCTAGCCGGAAGGCTAGGGGAGCCCTAGCCTTTGCCTAGGGGAGCCTAAGGCCTAGGGGTGCCCTAGCCGTTAGACTAGGGGAGCCCTAGCCTTTGCCTAGGGGAGCCTAAGGCCTAGGGGTGCCCTAGCCGGAAGGCTAGGGGAGCCCTAGCCTTTGCCTAGGGGAGCCTAAGGCCTAGGGGTGCCCTAGCCTGAAGGCTAGGGGATCCCTAGCCTTTGCCTAGGGGAGCCCTAGCCTTAGCCTAGGGGAGCCTAAGGCCTAGGGGTGCCCTAGCCTGAAGGCTAGGGGAGCCCTAGCCTTAGCCTAGGGGAGCCTAAGGCCTAGGGGTGCCCTAGCGTGAAGGCTAGGGGAGCCCTAGCCTTAGCCTAGAGGAGCCTAAGGCCTAGGGGTGCCCTAGCCTGAAGGCTAGGGGAGCCCTAGCCTTTGCGTAGGGGAGCCTAAGGCCTAGGGGTGCCCTAGCCTGAAGGCTAGGGGAGCCCTAGCCTTAGCCTAGGGGTGCCTAAAGCCTAGGGGGGCCCTAGCCTGAAGGCTAGGGGAGCCCTAGCCTTAGCCTAGGGGAGCCTAAAGCCTAGAGGGGGCCCTAGCCTGAAGGCTAGGGGAGCCCTAGCCTTAGCCTAGGGGAGCCTAAAGCCTAGGGGGCCCTAGCCTGAAGGCTAGGGGAGCCCTAGCCTTAGCCTAGGGAGCCTAAAGCCTAGGGGGGCCCTACCCTGAAGGCTAGGGGAGCCCTAGCCTTAGCCTAGGGGAGCCTAAAGCCTAGGGGGGCCCTAGCCTGAAGGATAGGGGAGCCCTAACCTTAGCCTAGGGGAGCCTAAAGCCTAGGGGGCCCTAGCCTGAAGGCTAGGGGAGCCCTAGCCTTAGCCTAGGGGAGCCCTAGCCTGAAGGCTAGGGGAGCCCTAGCCTTAGCCTAGGGGAGCCCTAGCCTGAAAGCTAGGGGAGACCTAGCCTTAGCCTAGGGGAGCCTAAAGCCTAAGGGGGACCTAGCCTGAAGGCTAGGGGAGCCCTAGCCTTAGCCTAGGGGAGCCTAAAGCCTAGGGGGGCCCTAGCCTGAAGGCTAGGGGAGCCCTAGCCTTAGCCCAGGGGAGCCTAAAGCCTAGGGGGGCCCTAGCCTGAAGGCTAGGGGAGCCCTAGCCTTAGCCTAGGGGAGCCTAAAGCCTAGGGGGGCCCTAGCCTGAAGGCTAGGGGAGCCCTAGCCTTAGCCTAGGGGAGCCTAAAGCCTTGGGGGCCCTAGCCTGAAGGCTAGGGGAGCCCTAGCCTTAGCCTAGGGGAGCCTAAAGCCTAGGGGGGCCCTAGCCTGAAGGCTAGGGGAGCCCTAGCCTTAGCCTAGGGGAGCCTAAAGCCTAGGGGGACCCTACCTGAAAGCTAGGGGAGCCCTAGCCTTAGCCTAGGGGAGCCTAAAGCCTAGGGGTGCCCTAGCCTGAAGGCTAGGGGAGCCCTAGCCTTAGCATAGGGGAGCCTAAAGCCTAGGGGGGCCCTAGCCTGAAGGCGAGGGGAGCCCTAGCCTTAGCCTAGGGGAGCCTAAAGCCTAGGGGGGCCCTAGCCTGTAGGCTAGGGGAGCCCTAGCCTTAGGCTAGGGGAGCCTAAAGCCTAGGGGGGCCCTAGCCTGAAGGCTAGGGGAGCCCTAGCCTTAGCCTAGGGGAGCCTAAAGCCTAGCGGTGCCCTAGCCTGAAGGCTAGGGGAGCCCTAGCCTTAGCCTAGGGGAGCCTAAAGCCTAGGGGTGCCCTAGCCTGAAGGCTAGGGGAGCCCTAGCCTTAGCCTAGGGGAAACTAAAGCCTAGGGGTGCCCTAGCCTGAAGGCTAGGGGAGCCCTAGCCTTAGCCTAGGGGAGCCCTAGCCTAAAGCCTAGGGGTGCCCTAGCCTGAAGGCTAGGGGAGCCCTAGCGTTAGCCTAGGGGAGCCTAAAGCCTAGGGGTGCCCTAGCCTGAAGGCTAGGGGAGCCCTAGCCTTAGCCTAGGGGAGCCTAAAGCCTAGCGGTGCCCTAGCCTGAAGGCTAGGGGAGCCCTAGCCTTAGCCTAGGGGAGCCCTAGCCTAAAGCCTAGGGGTGCCCTAGCCTGAAGGCTAGGGGAGCCCTAGCCTTAGCCTAGGGGAGCCTAAAGCCTAGAGGTGCCCTAGCCTGAAGGCTAGGGGAGCCCTAGCCTTAGCCTAGGGGAGCCCTAGCCTAAAAGCCTAGGGGTGCCCTAGCCTGAAGTCTAGGGGAGCCCTAGCCTTAGTCTAGGGGAGCCTAAAGCCTAGGGGTGCCCTAGCCTTAAGGCTAGGGGAGCCCTAGCCTTAGCCTAAGGGAGCCTAAAGCCTAGGGGTGCCCTAGCCTGAAGGCTAGGGGAGCCCTAGCCTTAGCCTAGGGGAGCCCTAGCCGAAAGCCTAGGGGTGCCCTAGCCTGAAGGCTAGGGGAGCCCTAGCCTTAGCCTATGGGAGCCTAAAGCCTAGGGGTGCCCTAGCCTGAAGGCTAGGGGAGCCCTAGCCTTAGCCTAGGGGAGCCTTAAGCCTAGGGGTGCCCTAGCCTGAAGGCTAGTGGAGCCCTAGCCTTAGCCTAGGGGAGCCCTAGCCTAAAGCCTAGGAGTGCCCTAGCCTGAAGGCTAGGGGAGCCCTAGCCTTAGCCTAGGGTAGCCTAAAGCCTAGGGGTGCCCTAGCCTGAAGGCGAGGGGAGCCCTAGCCTTAGCCTAGGGGAGCCTAAAGCCTAGGGGTGCCCTAGCCTGAAGGCTAGGGGAGCCCTAGCCTTAGCCTAGGGGAGCCCTAGCCTAAAGCCTAGGGGTGCCCTAGCCTGAAGGCTAGGGGAGCCCTAGCCTTAGCCTAGGGGAGCCTAAAGCCTAGGGGTGCCCTAGCCTGAAGGCTAGGGGAGCCCTAGCCTTAGCCTAGGGGAGCCCTAGCCTTAGCCTAGGGGAGCCAAAAGCCTAGGGGGGCCCTAGCCTGAAGGCTAGGGGAGCCCTAGCCTTAGCCTAGGGGAGCCAAAAGCCTAGGGGAGCCCTAGCCTCAAGGCTAGGGGAGCCCTAGCCTTAGCCTAGGGGAGCCAAAAGCCTAGGGGAGCCCTAGCCTCAAGGCTAGGGGAGCCCTAGCCTTAGCCTAGGGGAGCCAAAAGCCTAGGGGAGCCTTAGCCTCAAGGCTAGGGGAGCCCTAGCCTTAGCCTAGGGGAGCCAAAAGCCTAGGGGAGCCCTAGCCTGAAGGCTAGGGGAGCCCTAGCCTTAGGCTAGGGGAGCCTAAAGCCTAGGGGTGCCCTAGCCTGAAGGCTAGGAGAGCCCTAGCCTTAGCCTAGGGGAGCCCTAGCCTAAAGCCTAGGGGTGCCCTAGCCTGAAGGCTACGGGAGCCCTAGCCTTAGCCTAGGGGAGCCTAAAGCCTAGGGGTGCCCTAGCCTGAAGGCTAGGGGAGCCCTAGCCTTAGCCTAGGGGAGCCTAAAGCCTAGGGGTGCCCTAGCCTGAAGGCTAGGGGAGCCCTAGCCTTAGTCTAGGGGAGCCTAAGGCCTAGGGGTGCCCTAGCCGGAAGGCTAGGGGAGCCCAAGCCTTAGCCTAGGGGAGCCTAAGGCCTAGGGGTGCCCTAGCCGGAAGGCTAGGGGAGCCCTAGCCTTAGCCTAGGGGAGCCTAAGGCCTAGGGGTGCCCTAGCCGGAAGGCTAGGGGAGCCCTAGCCTTAGCCTAGGGGAGCCTAAGGCCTAGGGGTGCCCTTGCCGGAAGGCTAGGGGAGCCCTAGCCTTAGCCCAGGGGAGCCTAAGGCCTAGGGGTGCCCTAGACGGAAGGCTAGGGGAGCCCTAGCCTTAGCCCAGGGGAGCCTAAGGCCTAGGGGTGCCCTAGACGGAAGGCTAGGGGAGCCCTAGCCTTAGCCCAGGGGAGCCTAAGGCCTAGGGGTGCCCTAGCCGGAAGGCTAGAGGAGCCCTAGCCTTAGCCCAGGGGAGCCTAAGGCCTAGGGGTGCCCTAGCCGGAAGGCTAGGGGAGCCCTAGCCTTAGCCCAGGGGAGCCTAAGGCCTAGGGGTGCCCTAGCCGGAAGGCTAGGGGAGCCCTAGCCTTAGCCTAGGGGAGCCTAACGCCTAGGGGTGCCCTAGCCGGAAGGCTAGGGGAGCCCTAGCCTTAGCCTAGGGGAGCCTAAGGCCTAGGGGTGCCCAAGCCGGAAGGCTAGGGGAGCCCTAGCCTTAGCCTAGGGGAGCCTAAGGCCTAGGGGTGCCCTAGCCGGAAGGCTAGGGGAGCCCTAGCCTTAGCCTAGGGGAGCCTAAGGCCTAGGGGTGCCCTAGCCGGAAGGCTAGGGGAGCCCTAGCCTTTGCCTAGGGGAGCCTAAGGCCTAGGGGTGCCCTAGCCGGAAGGCTAGGGGAGCCCTAGCCTTTGCCTAGGGGAGACTAAGGCCTAGGGGTGCCCTAGCCGGAAGGCTAGGGGAGCCCAAGCCTTAGCCTAGGGGAGCCTAAGGCCTAGGGGTGCCCTAGCCGGAAGGCTAGGGGAGCCCAAGCCTTAGCCTAGGGGAGCCTAAGGCCTAGGGGTGCCCTACCCTGAAGGCTAGGGGAGCCCAAGCCTTAGCCTAGGGGAACCTAAGGCCTAGGGGTGCCCTAGACTGAAGGCTAGGGGAGCCCAAGCCTTAGCCTAGGGG
Organism: Tenrec ecaudatus; assembly: GCF_050624435.1. Taxonomy (NCBI): domain Eukaryota; kingdom Metazoa; phylum Chordata; class Mammalia; order Afrosoricida; family Tenrecidae; genus Tenrec; species Tenrec ecaudatus. Next base: position 121,200 of record NW_027459650.1, read on the forward strand.
AGCCTAAGGCCTAGGGGTGCCCTAGCCTGAAGGCTAGGGTAGCCCAAGCCTTGCTTAGGGGAGCCTAAGGCCTAGGGGTGCCCTAGCCTGCAGGCTAGGGGAGCCCTAGCCTTAGCCTAGGGGAGCCTAAGGCCTAGGGTTGCCCTAACCTGAAGGCTAGGGGAGCCCAAGCCTTAGCCTAGGGGAGTCTAAGGCCTAGGGGTGCCCTAGCCGGAAGGCTAGGGGAGCCCAAGCCTTAGCCTAGGGGAGCCTAAGGCCTAGGGGTGCCCTAGCCGGAAGGCTAGTGGAGCCCAAGCCTTAGCCTAGGGGAGCCTAAAGCCTAGGGGTGCCCTAGCCGGAAGGCTAGTGGAGCCCAAGCCTTAGCCTAGGGGAGCCTAAGGCCTAAGGGGTGCCCTAGCCGGAAGGCTAGGGGAGCCCTAGCCTTAGCCTAGGGGAGCCTAAGGCCTAGGGGTGCCCTAGCCGGAAGGCTAGGGGAGCCCTAGCCTTAGCCTAGGGGAGCCTAAGGCCTAGGGGTGCCCTAGCCGGAAGGCTAGGTGAGCCCTAGCCTTTGCCTAGGGGAGCCTAAGGCCTAGGGGTGCCCTAGCCGGAAGGCTAGTGGAGCCCTAGCCTTTGCCTAGGGGAGCCTAAGGCCTAGGGGAGCCCTAGCCGGAAGGCTAGGGGAGCCGTAGCCTTTGCCTAGGGGAGCCTAAGGCCTAGGGGTGCCCTAGCCGGAAGGCTAGGGGAGCCCTAGCCTTTGCCTAGGGGAGCCCTAGCCTTTGCCTAGGGGAGCCTAAGGCCTAGGGGTGCCCTAGCCGGAAGGCTAGGGGAGGCCTAGCCTTTGCCTAGGGGAGCCTAAGGCCTAGGGGTGCCCTAGCCGTTAGACTAGGGGAGCCCTAGCCTTTGCCTAGGGGAGCCTAAGGCCTAGGGGTGCCCTAGCCGGAAGGCTAGGGGAGCCCTAGCCTTTGCCTAGGGGAGCCTAAGGCCTAGGGGTGCCCTAGCCTGAAGGCTAGGGGATCCCTAGCCTTTGCCTAGGGGAGCCCTAGCCTTAGCCTAGGGGAGCCTAAGGCCTAGGGGTGCCCTAGCCTGAAGGCTAGGGGAGCCCTAGCCTTAGCCTAGGGGAGCCTAAGGCCTAGGGGTGCCCTAGCGTGAAGGCTAGGGGAACCCTAGCCTTAGCCTAGAGGAGCCTAAGGCCTAGGAGTGCCCTAGCCTGAAGGCTAGGGGAGCCCTAGCCTTAGCCTAGGGGAGCCTAAGGCCTAGGGGCGCCCTAGCCTGAAGGCTAGGGGAGCCCTAGCCTTTGCCTAGGGGAGCCTAAGGCCTAGGGGCGCCCTAGCCTGAAGGCTAGGGGAGCCCTAGCCTTAGCCTAGGGGAGCCTAAGGCCAAGGGGTGCCCTAGCCTGAAGGCTAGGGGAGCCCAAGCCTTAGCCCAGGGGAGCCTAAGGCCTAGGGGTGCCCTAGCCTGAAGGCTAGGGGAGCCCAAGCCTTAGCCCAGGGGAGCCTAAGGCCTAGGGGTGCCCTAGCCTGAAGGCTAGGGGAGCCCAAGCCTTAGCCCAGGGGAGCCTAAGGCCTAGGGGTGCCCTAGCCTGAAGGCTGGGGGAGCCCAAGCCTTAGCCCAGGGGAGCCTAAGGCCTAGGGGTGCCCTAGCCTGAAGGCTAGGGGAGCCCAAGCCTTAGCCCAGGGGAGCCTAAGGCCTAGGGGTGCCCTAGCCTGAAGGCTAGGGGAGCCCAAGCCTTAGCCCAGGGGAGCCTAAGGCCTAGGGGTGCCCTAGCCTGAAGGCTAGGGGAGCCCAAGCCTTAGCCCAGGGGAGCCTAAGGCCTAGGGGTGCCCTAGCCTGAAGGCTAGGGGAGCCCAAGCCTTAGCCCAGGGGAGCCTAAGGCCTAGGGGTGCCCTAGCCTGAAGGCTAGGGGAGCCCAAGCCTTAGCCCAGGGGAGCCTAAGGCCTAGGGATGCCCTAGCCTGAAGGCTAGGGGAGCCCAAGCCTTAGCCCAGGGGAGCCTAAGGCCTAGGGGTGCCCTAGCCTGAAGGCTAGGGGAGCCCAAGCCTTAGCCCAGGGGAGCCTAAGGCCTAGGGGTGCCCTAGCCTGAAGGCTAGGGGAGCCCAAGCCTTAGCCCAGGGGAGCCTAAGGCCTAGGGGTGCCCTAACCTGAAGGCTAGGGGAGCCCAAGCATTAGCCCAGGGGAGCCTAAGGCCTAGGGGTGCCCTAGCCTGAAGGCTAGGGGAGCCCAAGCCTTAGCCCAGGGGAGCCTAAGGCCTAGGGGTGCCCTAGCCTGAAGGCTAGGGGAGCCCAAGCCTTAGCCCAGGGGAGCCTAAGGCCTTGGGGTGCCCTAGCCTGAAGGCTAGGGGAGCCCAAGCCTTAGCCCAGGGGAGCCTAAGGCCTAGGGGTGCCCTAGCCTGACGGCTAGGGGAGCCCAAGCCTTAGCCCAGGTGAGCCTAAGGCCTAGGGGTGCCCTATCCTGAAGGCTAGGGGAGCCCAAGCCTTAGCCCAGGGGAGCCTAAGGCCTAGGGGTGCCCTAGCCTGAAGGCTAGGGGAGCCCAAGCCTTAGCCCAGGGGAGCCTAAGGCCTAGGGGTGCCCTAGCCTGAAGTCTAGGGGAGCCCAAGCCTTAGCCCAGGGGAGCCTAAGGCCTAGGGGTGCCCTAGCCTGAAGGCTAGGGGAGCCCAAGCCTTAGCCCAGGGGAGCCTAAGGCCTACGGGTGCCCTAGCCTGAAGGCTAGGGGAGCCCAAGCCTTAGCCCAGGGGAGCCTAAGGCCTAGTGGTGCCCTAGCCTGAAGGCTAGGGGAGCCCAAGCCTTAGCCCAGGGGAGCCTAAGGCCTAGGGGTGCCCTAGCCTGAAGGCTAGGGGAGCCCAAGCCTTAGCCCAGGGGAGCCTAAGGCCTAGGGGTGCCCTAGCCTGAAGGCTAGGGGAGCCCAAGCCTTAGCCCAGGGGAGCCTAAGGCCTAGGGGTGCCCTAGCCTGAAGGCTAGGAGAGCCCAAGCCTTAGCCCAGGGGAGCTTAAGGCCTAGGGGTGCCCCTGCCTGAAGGCTAGGGGAGCCCAAGCCTTAGCCCAGGGGAGCCTAAGGCCTAGGGGTGCCCTAGCCTGAAGGCTAGGGGAGCCCAAGTCTTAGCCCAGGGGAGCCTAAGGCCTAGGGGTGCCCTAGCCTGAAGGCTAGGGGAGCCCAAGCCTTAGCCCAGGGGAGCCTAAGGCCTAGGGGTGCCCTAGCCTGAAGGCTAGGGGAGCCCAAGCTTTGCCTAGGGGAGCCTAAGGCCTAGGGGTGCCTTAGCCTGAAGGCTAGGGGAGCTCTAGCCTTAGCCTAGGGGAGCCTAAGGCCTAGGGGTGCCCTAGCCTGAAGGCTAGGGGAGCCCTAGCCTTAGCCTAGGGGAGCCTAAGGCCTAGGGGTGCCCTAGCCTGAAGGCTAGGGGAGCCCTAGCCTTAGCCTAGGGGAGCCTAAGGCCTAGGGGTGCCCTAGCCTGAAGGCTAGGGGAGCCCTAGCCTTAGCCTAGGGGAGCCTAAGGCCTAGGGGTGCCCTAGCCTGAAGGCTAGGGGAGCCCTAGCCTTAGCCTAGGGGAGCCTATGGCCTAGGGGTGCCCTAGCCTGAAGGCTAGGGGAGCCCAAGCCTTAGCCTAGGGGAGCCTAAGGCCTAGGGGTGCCCTAGCCTGAAGGCTAGGGGAGCCCAAGCCTTAGCCTAGGGGAGCCTAAGGCCTAGGGGTGCCCTAGCCTGAAGGCTAGGGGAGCCCAAGCCTTAGCCTAGGGGAGCCTAAGGCCTAGGGGTGCCCTAGCCTGAAGGCTAGGGGAGCCCCAGCCTTAGCCTAAGGGATCCTAAGGCCTAGGGGTGCCCTAGCCTGAAGGCTAGGGGAGCCCTAGCCTTAGCCTAGGGGGGCCTAAGGCCTAGAGGTGCCCTAGCCTGAAGGCTAGGGGAGCCCTAGCCTTAGCCTAGGGGGGCCTAAGGCCTAGGGGTGCCCTAGCCTGAAGGCTAGGGGAGCCCTAGCCTTAGCCTAGGGGGGCCTAAGGCCTAGGGGTGCCCTAGCCTGAAGGCTAGGGGAGCCCTAGCCTTAGCCTAGGGGGGCCTAAGGCCTAGGGGTGCCCTAGCCTGAAGGCTAGGGGAGCCCTAGCCTTAGCCTAGGGGGGCCTAAGGCCTAGGGGTGCCCTAGCCTGAAGGCTAGGGGAGCCCTAGCCTTAGCCTAGGGGGCCTAAGGCCTAGGGGTGCCCTAGCCTGAAGGCTAGGGGAGCCCAAGCCTTAGCCTAGGGGGGCCTAAGGCCTAGGGGTGCCCTAGCCTGAAGGCTAGGGGAGCCCAAGCCTTAGCCTAGGGGGGCCTAAGGCCTAGGGGGGCCCTAGCCTGAAGGCTAGGGGAGCCCAAGCCTTAGCCTAGGGGGGCCTAAGGCCTAGGGGGGCCCTAGCCTGAAGGCTAGGGGAGCCCAAGCCTTAGCCTAGGGGGGCCTAAGGCCTAGGGGGGCCATAGCCTGAAGGCTAGGGTAGCCCAAGCCTTAGCCTAGGGGGGCCTAAGGCCTAGGGGGGCCCTAGCCTGAAGGCTAGGGGAGCCCAAGCCTTAGCCTAGGGGAGCCTAAGGCCTAGGGGTGCCCTAGCCTGAAGGCTAGGGGAGCCCAAGCCTTAGCCTAGGGGAGCCTAAGGCCTAGGGGTGCCCTAGCCTGAAGGCTAGGGGAGCCCCAGCCTTAGCCTAAGGGATCCTAAGGCCTAGGGGTGCCCTAGCCTGAAGGCTAGGGGAGCCCTAGCCTTAGCCTAGGGGGGCCTAAGGCCTAGAGGTGCCCTAGCCTGAAGGCTAGGGGAGCCCTAGCCTTAGCCTAGGGGGGCCTAAGGCCTAGGGGTGCCCTAGCCTGAAGGCTAGGGGAGCCCTAGCCTTAGCCTAGGGGGGCCTAAGGCCTAGGGGTGCCCTAGCCTGAAGGCTAGGGGAGCCCTAGCCTTAGCCTAGGGGGGCCTAAGGCCTAGGGGTGCCCTAGCCTGAAGGCTAGGGGAGCCCTAGCCTTAGCCTAGGGGGGCCTAAGGCCTAGGGGTGCCCTAGCCTGAAGGCTAGGGGAGCCCTAGCCTTAGCCTAGGGGGCCTAAGGCCTAGGGGTGCCCTAGCCTGAAGGCTAGGGGAGCCCAAGCCTTAGCCTAGGGGGGCCTAAGGCCTAGGGGTGCCCTAGCCTGAAGGCTAGGGGAGCCCAAGCCTTAGCCTAGGGGGGCCTAAGGCCTAGGGGGGCCCTAGCCTGAAGGCTAGGGGAGCCCAAGCCTTAGCCTAGGGGGGCCTAAGGCCTAGGGGGGCCCTAGCCTGAAGGCTAGGGGAGCCCAAGCCTTAGCCTAGGGGGGCCTAAGGCCTAGGGGGGCCATAGCCTGAAGGCTAGGGTAGCCCAAGCCTTAGCCTAGGGGGGCCTAAGGCCTAGGGGGGCCCTAGCCTGAAGGCTAGGGGAGCCCAAGCCTTAGCCTAGGGTGGCCTAAGGCCTAGGCGGCCCTAGCCTGAAGGCTAGGGGAGCCCAAGCCTTAGCCAGGGGGGCCTAAGGCCTAGGGGGGCCCTAGCCTGAAGGCTAGAGGAGCCCAAGCCTTAGCCTAGGAGGGCCTAAGGCCTAGGGGGGCCCTAGCCTGAAGGCTAGGGGAGCCCAAGCCTTAGCCTAGGGGGGCCTAAGGCCTAGGGGGGCCCTAGCCTGAAGGCTAGGGGAGCCCAAGCCTTAGCCTAGGGGGGCCTAAGGCCTAGGGGGGCCCTAGCCTGAAGGCTAGGGGAGCCCAAGCCTTAGCCTAGGGGAGCCTAAGGCCTAGGGGTGCCCTAGCCTGAAGGCTAGGGGAGCCCAAGCCTTAGCCTAGGGGAGCCTAAGGCCTAGGGGTGCCCTAGCCTGAAGGCTAGGGGAGCCCCAGCCTTAGCCTAAGGGATCCTAAGGCCTAGGGGTGCCCTAGCCTGAAGGCTAGGGGAGCCCTAGCCTTAGCCTAGGGGGGCCTAAGGCCTAGAGGTGCCCTAGCCTGAAGGCTAGGGGAGCCCTAGCCTTAGCCTAGGGGGGCCTAAGGCCTAGGGGTGCCCTAGCCTGAAGGCTAGGGGAGCCCTAGCCTTAGCCTAGGGGGGCCTAAGGCCTAGGGGTGCCCTAGCCTGAAGGCTAGGGGAGCCCTAGCCTTAGCCTAGGGGGGCCTAAGGCCTAGGGGTGCCCTAGCCTGAAGGCTAGGGGAGCCCTAGCCTTAGCCTAGGGGGGCCTAAGGCCTAGGGGTGCCCTAGCCTGAAGGCTAGGGGAGCCCTAGCCTTAGCCTAGGGGGCCTAAGGCCTAGGGGTGCCCTAGCCTGAAGGCTAGGGGAGCCCAAGCCTTAGCCTAGGGGGGCCTAAGGCCTAGGGGTGCCCTAGCCTGAAGGCTAGGGGAGCCCAAGCCTTAGCCTAGGGGGGCCTAAGGCCTAGGGGGGCCCTAGCCTGAAGGCTAGGGGAGCCCAAGCCTTAGCCTAGGGGGGCCTAAGGCCTAGGGGGGCCCTAGCCTGAAGGCTAGGGGAGCCCAAGCCTTAGCCTAGGGGGGCCTAAGGCCTAGGGGGGCCATAGCCTGAAGGCTAGGGTAGCCCAAGCCTTAGCCTAGGGGGGCCTAAGGCCTAGGGGGGCCCTAGCCTGAAGGCTAGGGGAGCCCAAGCCTTAGCCTAGGGTGGCCTAAGGCCTAGGCGGCCCTAGCCTGAAGGCTAGGGGAGCCCAAGCCTTAGCCAGGGGGGCCTAAGGCCTAGGGGGGCCCTAGCCTGAAGGCTAGAGGAGCCCAAGCCTTAGCCTAGGAGGGCCTAAGGCCTAGGGGGGCCCTAGCCTGAAGGCTAGGGGAGCCCAAGCCTTAGCCTAGGGGGGCCTAAGGCCTAGGGGGGCCCTAGCCTGAAGGCTAGGGGAGCCCAAGCCTTAGCCTAGGGGGGCCTAAGGCCTAGGGGGGCCCTAGCCTGAAGGCTAGGGGAGCCCAAGCCTTAGCCTAGGGTGGCCTAAGGCCTAGGCGGCCCTAGCCTGAAGGCTAGGGGAGCCCAAGCCTTAGCCAGGGGGGCCTAAGGCCTAGGGGGGCCCTAGCCTGAAGGCTAGAGGAGCCCAAGCCTTAGCCTAGGAGGGCCTAAGGCCTAGGGGGGCCCTAGCCTGAAGGCTAGGGGAGCCCAAGCCTTAGCCTAGGGGGGCCTAAGGCCTAGGGGGGCCCTAGCCTGAAGGCTAGGGGAGCCCAAGCCTTAGCCTAGGGGGGCCTAAGGCCTAGGGGGGCCCTAGCCTGAAGGCTAGGGGAGCCCAAGCCTTAGCCTAGGGGGGCCTAAGGCCTAGGGGGGCCCTAGCCTGAAGGCTAGGGGAGCCCAAGCCTTAGCCTAGGGGGGCCTAAGGCCTAGGAGGGCCCTAGCCTGAAGGCTAGGGGAGCCCAAGCCTTAGCCTAGGGGGGCCTAAGGCCTAGGGGTGCCCTAGCCTGAAGGCTAGGGGAGCCCAAGCCTTAGCCTAGGGGGGCCTAAGGCCTAGGGGTGCCCTAGCCTGAAGGCTAGGGGAGCCCAAGCCTTAGCCTAGGGGAGCCTAAGGCCTAGGGGTGCCCTAGCCTGAAGGCTAGGGGAGCCCAAGCCTTAGCCTAGGGGAGCCTAAGGCCTAGGGGTGCCCTAGCCTGAAGGCTAGGGGAGCCCAAGCCTTAGCCTAGGGGAGCCTAAGGCCTAGGGGTGCCCTAGCCTGAAGGCTAGGGGAGCCCAAGCCTTAGCCTAGGGGAGCCTAAGGCCTAGGGGTGCCCTAGCCTGAAGTCTAGGGGAGCCCAAGCCTTAGCCTAGGGGAGCCTAAGGCCTAGGGGTGCTCTAGCCTGAAGGCTAGGGGAGCCCAAGCCTTAGCCTAGGGGAGCCTAAGGCCTTGGGGTGCCATAGCCTGAAGGCTAGGGGAGCCCAAGCCTTAGCCTAGGGTGGCCTAAGGCCTAGGCGGCCCTAGCCTGAAGGCTAGGGGAGCCCAAGCCTTAGCCTAGGGGGGCCTAAGGCCTAGGGGGGCCCTAGCCTGAAGGCTAGGGGAGCCCAAGCCTTAGCCTGGGGTGGCCTAAGGCCTAGGCGGCCCTAGCCTGAAGGCTAGGGGAGCCCAAGCCTTAGCCAGGGGGGCCTAAGGCCTAGGGGGGCCCTAGCCTGAAGGCTAGAGGAGCCCAAGCCTTAGCCTAGGAGGGCCTAAGGCCTAGGGGGGCCCTAGCCTGAAGGCTAGGGGAGCCCAAGCCTTAGCCTAGGGGGGCCTAAGGCCTAGGGGGGCCCTAGCCTGAAGGCTAGGGGAGCCCAAGCCTTAGCCTAGGGGGGCCTAAGGCCTAGGGGGGCCCTAGCCTGAAGGCTAGGGGAGCCCAAGCCTTAGCCTAGGGGGGCCTAAGGCCTAGGGGGGCCCTAGCCTGAAGGCTAGGGGAGCCCAAGCCTTAGCCTAGGGGGGCCTAAGGCCTAGGAGGGCCCTAGCCTGAAGGCTAGGGGAGCCCAAGCCTTAGCCTAGGGGGGCCTAAGGCCTAGGGGTGCCCTAGCCTGAAGGCTAGGGGAGCCCAAGCCTTAGCCTAGGGGGGCCTAAGGCCTAGGGGTGCCCTAGCCTGAAGGCTAGGGGAGCCCAAGCCTTAGCCTAGGGGAGCCTAAGGCCTAGGGGTGCCCTAGCCTGAAGGCTAGGGGAGCCCAAGCCTTAGCCTAGGGGAGCCTAAGGCCTAGGGGTGCCCTAGCCTGAAGGCTAGGGGAGCCCAAGCCTTAGCCTAGGGGAGCCTAAGGCCTAGGGGTGCCCTAGCCTGAAGGCTAGGGGAGCCCAAGCCTTAGCCTAGGGGAGCCTAAGGCCTAGGGGTGCCCTAGCCTGAAGTCTAGGGGAGCCCAAGCCTTAGCCTAGGGGAGCCTAAGGCCTAGGGGTGCTCTAGCCTGAAGGCTAGGGGAGCCCAAGCCTTAGCCTAGGGGAGCCTAAGGCCTTGGGGTGCCATAGCCTGAAGGCTAGGGGAGCCCTAGCCTTAGCCTACGGGAGCCTAAGGCCTTGGGGTGCCCTAGCCTGAAGGCGAGGGGAGCCCTAGCCTTAGCCTAGGGGAGCCTAAGGCCTAGGGGTGCCCTAGCCTGAAGGCGAGGGGAGCCCTAGCCTTAGCCTAGGGGAGCCTAAGGCCTAGGGGTGCCCTAGCCTGAAGGCGAGGGGAGCCCTAGCCTTAGCCTAGGGGAGCCTAAGGCCTAGGGGTGCCCTAGCCTGAAGGCGAGGGGAGCCCTAGCCTTAGACTAGGGGAGCCTAAGGCCTAGGGGTGCCCTAGCCTGAAGGCGAGGTGTGCCCTAGCCTTAGCCTAGGGGAGCCTAAGGCCTAGGGGTGCCCTAGCCTGAAGGCGAGGGGAGCCCTAGCCTTAGCCTAGGGGAGCCTAAGGCCTAGGGGTGCCCTAGCCTGAAGGCGAGGGGAGCCCTAGCCTTAGCCTAGGGGAGCCTAATGCTAGGGGTGCCCTAGCCTGAAGGCGAGGGGAGCCCTAGCCTTAGCCTAGGGGAGCCTAAGGCCTAGGGGTGCCCTAGCCTGAAGGCTAGGGGAGCCCTAGCCTTAGCCTAGGGGAGCCCTAGCCTAAGGCCTAGGGGTGCCCTAGCCTGAAGGCTAGGGGAGCCCTAGCCTTAGCCTAGGGGAGCCCTAGCCTAAGGCTCAGGGGTGCCCTAGCCTGAAGGCTAGGGGAGCCCTAGCCTTAGCCTAGGGGAGCCTTTGCCTAAGGCCTAGGGGTGCCCTAGCCGGAAGGCTAGGGGAGCCCTAGCCTTAGCCTAGGGGAGCCTAAGGCCTAGGGGTGCCCTAGCCGGAAGGCTATGGGAGCCCTAGCCTTAGCCTAGGGGAGCCTAAGGCCTAGGGGTGCCCTAGACGGAAGGCTAGGGGAGCCCTAGCCTTAGCCTAGGGGAGCCTAAGGCCAAGGGGTGCCCTAGCCGGAAGGCTAGGTGAGCCCTAGCCTTAGCCTAGGGGAGCCTAAGACCTAGGGGTGCCCTAGCCGGAAGGCTAGGGGAGCCCTAGCCTTAGCCTAGGGGAGCCTAAGGACTAGGGGTGCCCTAGCCGGAAGGCTAGGGGAGCCCTAGCCTTAGCCTAGGGGAGCCTAAGGCCTAGGGGTGACCTAGCCGGAAGGCTAGGGGAGCCCTAGCCTTTGCCTAGGGGAGCCTAAGGCCTAGGGGTGCCCTAGCCTGAAGGCTAGGGGAGCCCTAGCCTTTGCCGAGGGGAGCCTAAGGCCTAGGGGTGCCCTAGCCTGAAGGCTAGGGGAGCCCTAGCCTTAGCCTAGGGGAGCCTAAGGCCTAGGGGTGCCCTAGCCTGAAGGCTAGGGGAGCCCTAGCCTTAGCCTAGGGGAGCCTAAGGCCTAAGGGTGCGCTAGCCTGAAGGATAGGGAAGCCCTAGCCTTAGCCTAGGGGAGCCTAAGGCCTAGGGATGCCCTAGCCTGAAGGCTAGGGGAGCCCTAGCCTTAGCCTAGGGGAGCCTAAGGCCTAGGGGTGCCCTAGCCTGAAGGCTAGGGGAGCCCTAGCCTTAGCCTAGGGGAGCCTAAGGCCTAGGGGTGCCCTAGCCTGAAGGCTAGGGGAGCCCTAGCCTTAGCCTAGGGGAGCCTAAGGTCTAGGGGTGCCCTAGCCTGAAGGCTAGGGGAGCCCAAGCCTTAGCCTAGGGGAGCCTAAGGCCTAGGGGTGCCCTAGCCTGGAGGCTAGGGGAGCCCAAGCCTTAGCCTAGGGGAGCCTAAGGCCTAGGGGTGCCCTAGCCTGAAGGCTAGGGGAGCCCAAGCCTTAGCCTAGGGGAGCCTAAGGCCTAGGGGTGCCCTAGCCTGAAGGCTAGGGGAGCCCAAGCCTTAGCCTAGGGGAGCCTAAGGCCTAGGGGTGCCCTAGCCTGAAGGCTAGGGGAGCCCAAGCCTTAGCCTAGGGGAGCCTAAGGCCTAAGGGTGCCCTAGCCTGAAGGCTAGGGGAGCCCAAGCCTTAGCCTAGGGGAGCCTAAGGCCTAGGGGTGCCCTAGCCTGAAGGCTAGGGGAGCCCTAGCCTTAGCCTAGGGGAGCCTAAGGCCTAGGGGTGCCCTAGCCTGAAGGCTAGGGGAGCCCAAGCCTTATCCGAGGGGAGACTAAGGCCTAGGGGTGCCCTAGCCTGAAAACTAGGGGAGCCCTAGCCTTAGCCTAGGGGAGCCTAAGGCCTAGGGGTGCCCTAGCCTGAAGGCTAGGGGAGCCCTAGCCTTAGCCTAGGGGAGCCTAAGGCCTAGGGGTGCCCTAGCCTGAAGGCGAGGGGAGCCCTAGCCTTAGCCTAGGGGAGCCTAAGGCCTAGGGGTGCCCTAGCCTGAAGGCGAGGGGAGCCCAGGCTTAGCCTATGGGAGCCTAAGGCCTAGGGGTGCCCTAGCCTGAAGGCTAGGGGAGCCCTAGCCTTAGCCTAGGGGAGCCTAAGGCCTAGGGGTGCCCTAGCCTGAAGGCTAGGGGAGCCCAAGCCTTAGCCTAGGGGAGCCTAAGGCGTAGGGGTGCCCTAGCCTGAAGGCTAGGGGAGCCCTAGCCTTAGCCTAGGGGAGCCTAAGGCCTAGGGGTGCCCTAGCCTGAAGGCTAGGGGAGCCCTAGCCTTAGCATAGGGGAGCCTAAGGCCTAGGGGTGCCCTAGCCTGAAGGCTAGGGGAGCCCTAGCCTTAGCCTAGGGGAGCCTAAGGCCTAGGGGTGCCTTAGCCTGAAGGCTAGGGGAGCCCTAGCTTTAGCCTAGGGGAGCCTAAGGCCTAGGGGTGCCCTAGCCTGAAGGCTAGGGGAGCCCAAGCCTTAGCCTAGGGGAGCCCTAGCCTAAAGCCTAGGGGTGCCCTAGCCTGAAGGCTAGGGGAGCCCTAGCCTTAGCCTAGGGGAGCCTAAAGCCTAGGGGTGCCCTAGCCTGAAGGCTAGGGGAGCCCTAGCCTTAGCCTAGGGGAGCCCAAAGCCTAGGGGTGCCCTAGCCTGAAGGCTAGGGGAGCCCTAGCCTTAGCCTAGGGGAGCCTAAAGCCTAGGGGTGCCCTAGCCTGAAGGCTAGGGGAGCCCTAGCCTTAGCCTAGGGGAGCCCTAGCCTAAAGCCTAGGGGTGCCCTAGCCTGAAGGCTAGGGGAGCCCTAGCCTTAGCCTAGGGGAGCCTAAAGCCTAGGGGTGCCCTAGCCTGAAGGCTAGGGGAGCCCTAGCCTTAGCCTAGGGGAGCCTAAGGCCTAGGGGTGCCTTAGCCTGAAGGCTAGGGGAGCCCTAGCTTTAGCCTAGGGGAACCTAAGGCCTAGGGGTGCCCTAGCCTGAAGGCTAGGGGAGCCCAAGCCTTAGCCTAGGGGAGCCCTAACCTAAAGCCTAGGGGTGCCCTAGCCTGAAGGCTAGGGGAGCCCTAGCCTTAGCCTAGGGGAGCCTAAAGCCTAGGGGTGCCCTAGCCTGAAGGCTAGGGGAGCCCTAGCCTTAGCCTAGGGGAGCCTAAAGCCTAGGGGTGCCCTAGCCTGAAGGCTAGGGGAGCCCTAGCCTTAGCCTAGGGGAGCCCTAGCCTAAAGCCTAGGGGTGCCCTAGCCTGAAGGCTAGGGGAGCCCTAGCCTTAGCCTAGGGGAGCCTAAAGCCTAGGGGTGCTCTAGCCTGAAGGCTAGGGGAGCCCTAGCCTTAGCCTAGGGGAACCCTAGCCTAAAGCCTAGGGGTGCCCTAACCTGAAGGCTAGGGGAGCCCTAGCCTTAGCCTAGGGAGCCTAAAGCCCAGGGGTGCCCTAGCCTGAAGGCTAGGGGAGCCCTAGCCTTAGCCTAGGGGAGCCTAAAGCCTAGGGGTGGCCTAGCCTGAAGGCTAGGGGAGCCCTAGCTTTAGCCTAGGGGAGCCTAAAGCCTAGGGGTGCCCTAGCCTGAAGGCTAGGGGAGCCCTAGCCTTAGCCTTGGGGAGCCCTAGCCTTAAGCCTAGGGGTGCCCTAGCCTGAAGGCTAGGGGAGCCCTAGCCTTAGCCTAGGGGAGCCCTAGCCTAAAGCCTAGGGGTGCCCTAGCCTGAAGGCTAGGGGAGCCCTAGCCTTAGCCTAGGGGAGCCTAAAGCCTAGGGGTGCCCTAGCCTGAAGGCTAGGGGAGCCCTAGCCTTAGCCTAGGGGAGCCCTAGCCTAAAGCCTAGGGGTGCCTTAGCCTGAAGGCTAGGGGAGCCCTAGCCTTAGCCTAGGGGAGCCTAAAGCCTAGGGGTGCCCTAGCCTGAAGGCTAGGGGAGCCCTAGCCTTAGCCTAGGGGAGCCCTAGCCTAAAGCCTAGGGGTGCCCTAGCCTGAAGGCTAGGGGAGTCCTAGCCTTAGCCTAGGGGAGCCTAAAGCCTAGGGGTGCCCTAACCTGAAGGCTAGGGGAGCCCTAGCCTTAGCCTAGGGGAGCCCTAGCCTAAAGCCTAGGGGTGCCCTAGCCTGAAGGCTAGGGGAGCCCTAGCCTTAGCCTAGGGGAGCCTAAAGCCTAGGGGTGCCCTAGCCTGAAGGCTAGGGGAGCCCTAGCCTTAGCCTAGGGGAGCCTAAAGCCTAGGGGTGCCCTAGCCTGAAGGCTAGGGGAGCCCTAGCCTTAGCCTAGGGGAGCCCTAGCCTAAAGCCTAGGGGTGCCCTAGCCTGAAGGCTAGGGGAGCCCTAGCCTTAGCCTAGGGGAGCCTAAAGCCTAGGGGTGCCCTAGCCTGAAGGCTAGGGGAGCCCTAGCCTTAGCCTAGGGGAGCCTAAAGCCTAGGGGTGCCCTAGCCTGAAGGCTAGGGGAGCCCTAGCCTTAGCCTAGGGGAGCCCTAGCCTAAAGCCTAGGGGTGCCCTAGCCTGAAGGCTAGGGGAGCCCTAGCCTTAGCCTAGGGGAGCCTAAAGCCTAGGGGTGCTCTAGCCTAAAGGCTAGGGTAGCCCTAGCCTTAGCTAGGGGAGCCCTAGCCTAAAGCCTAGGGGTGCCCTAGCCTGAAGGCTAGGGGAGCCCTAGCCTTAGCCTAGGGGAGCCTAAAGCCTAGGGGTGCCCTAGCCTGAAGGCTAGGGGAGCCCTAGCCTTAGCCTAGGGGAGCCTAAAGCCTAGGGGTGCCCTAGCCTGAAGGCTAGGGGAGCCCTAGCCTTAGACTAGGGGAGCCCTAGCCTAAAGCCTAGGGGTGCCCTAGCCTGAAGGCTAGGGGAGCCCTAGCCTTAGCCTAGGGGAGCCTAAAGCCTAGGGGTGCCCTAACCTGAGGCTAGGGGAGCCCTAGCCTTAGCCTAGGGGAGCCCTAGCCTAAAGCCTAGGGGTGCCCTAGCCTGAAGGCTAGGGGAGCCCTAGCCTTAGCCTAGGGGAGCCCTAGCCTAAAGCCTAGGGGTGCCCTAGCCTGAAGGCTAGGGGAGACCTAGCCTTAGCCTAGGGGAGCCTAAAGCCTTCGGGTGCCCTAGCCTGAAGGCTATGGGAGCCCTAGCCTTAGCCTAGGGGAGCCTAAAGCCTTGGGGTGCCCTAGCCTGAAGGCTAGGGGAGCCCTAGCCTTAGCCTAGGGGAGCCCTAGCCTAAAGCCTAGGGGTGCCCTAGCCTGAAGGCTAGGGGAGCCCTAGCCTTAGCCTAGGGTAGCCTAAAGCCTAGGGGTGCCCTAGCCTGAAGGCTAGGGGAGCCCTAGCCTTAGCCTAGGGGATCCCTAGCCTAAGGACTAGGGGTGCCCTAGCCTGAAGGCTAGGGGAGCCCTAGCCTTAGACTAGGGGAGCCTAAAGCCTAGCGGTGCCCTAGCCTGAAGGCTAGGGGAGCCCTAGCCTTAGCCTAGGGGAGCCCTAGCCTAAAACCTAGGGGTGCCCTAGCCTGAAGGCTAGGGTAGCCCTAGCCTTAGCCTAGGGGAGCCTAAAGCCTAGGGGTTCCCTAGCCTGAAGGCTAGGGGAGCCCTAGCCTTAGCCTAGGGGAGCCCTAGCCTAAAGCCTAGTGGTGCCCTAGCCTGAAGGCTAGGGGACCCCTAGCCTTAGCCTAGGGGAGCCTAAAGCCTAGGGGTGCCCTAGCCTGAAGGCTAGGGGAGCCCTAGCCTTAGCCTAGGGGAGCCCTAGCCTAAAGCCTAGGGGTGCCCTAGCCTGAAGGCTAGGGGAGCCCTAGCCTTAGCCTAGGGGAGCCTAAAGCCTAGGGGTGCCCTAGCCTGAAGGCTAGGGGAGCCCTAGCCTTAGCCTAGGGGATTCTAAAGCCTAGGGGTGCCCTAGCCTGAAGGCTAGGGGAGCCCTAGCCTTAGCCTAGGGGAGCCCTAGCCTAACGCCTAGGGGTGCCCTAGCCTGAAGGCTAGGGGAGCCCTAATCTTAGCCTAGGGGAGCCTAAAGCCTAGGGGTGCCCTAGCCTGAAGGCTAGGGGAGCCCTAGCCTTAGCCTAGGGGAGCCCTAGCCTAAAGCCTAGGGGTGCCCTAGCCTGAAGGCTAGGGGAGCCCTAGCCTTAGCCTAGGGGAGCCTAAAGCCTAGGGGTGCCCTAGCCTGAAGGCTAGGGGAGCCTATCCTTAGCCTAGGGGAGCCCTAGCCTAAAGCCTAGGGGTGCCCTAGCCTTAAGGCTAGGGGAGCCCTAGCCTTAGCCTAGGGGAGCCTAAAGCCTAGGGGTGCCCTAGCCTGAAGGCTAGGGGAGCCCTAGCCTTAGCCTAGGGGAGCCCTAGCCTAAAGCCTAGGGGTGCCCTAGCCTGAAGGCTAGGGGAGCACTAGCCTTAGCCTAGGGGAGCCTAAAGCATAGGGGTGCCTTAGCCTGAAGGCTAGGGGAGCCCTAGCCTTAGCCTAGGGGAGCCTAAAGCCTAGGGGTGCCCTAGCCTGAAGGCTAGGGGAGCCCAAGCCTTAGCCTAGGGGAGCCCTAGCCTAAAGCCTAGGGGTGCCCTAGCCTGAAGGCTAGGGGAGCCCTAGCCTTAGCCTAGGGGAGCCTAAAGCCTAGGGGTGCCCTAGCCTGAAGGCTAGGGGAGCCCTAGCCTTAGCCTAGGGGAGCCCTAGCCTAAAGCCTAGGGGTGCCCTAGCCTGAAGGCTAGGGGAGCCCTAGCCTTAGCCTAGGGGAGCCTAAAGCCTAGGGGTGCCCTAGCCTGAAGGCTAGGGGAGCCCTAGCCTTAGCCTAGGGGAGCCTAAGGCCTAGGGGTGCCTTAGCCTGAAGGCTAGGGGAGCCCTAGCTTTAGCCTAGGGGAGCCTAAGGCCTAGGGGTGCCCTAGCCTGAAGGCTAGGGGAGCCCAAGCCTTAGCCTAGGGGAGCCCTAGCCTAAAGCCTAGGGGTGCCCTAGCCTGAAGGCTAGGGGAGCCCTAGCCTTAGCCTAGGGGAGCCTAAAGCCTAGGGGTGCCCTAGCCTGAAGGCTAGGGGAGCCCTAGCCTTAGCCTAGGGGAGCCCTAGCCTAAAGCCTAGGGATGCCCTAGCCTGAAGGCTAGGGGAGCCCTAGCCTTAGCATAGGGGAGCCTAAAGCCTAGGGGTGCTCTAGCCTGAAGGCTAGGGGAGCCCTAGCCTTAGCCTAGGGGAACCCTAGCCTAAAGCCTAGGGGTGCCCTAGCCTGAAGGCTAGGGGAGCCCTAGCCTTAGCCTAGGGAGCCTAAAGCCTAGGGGTGCCCTAGCCTGAAGGCTAGGGGAGCCCTAGCCTTAGCCTAGGGGAGCCTAAAGCCTAGGGGTGGCCTAGCCTGAAGGCTAGGGGAGCCCTAGCCTTAGCCTAGGGGAGCCTAAAGCCTAGGGGTGCCCTAGCCTGAAGGCTAGGGGAGCCCTAGCCTTAGCCTAGGGGAGCCCTAGCCTTAAGCCTAGGGGTGCCCTAGCCTGAAGGCTAGGGGAGCCCTAGCCTTAGCCTAGGGGAGCCTAAAGCCTAGGGGTGCCCTAGCCTGAAGGCTAGGGGAGCCCTAGCCTTAGCCTAGGGGAGCCCTAGCCTAAAGCCTAGGGGTGCCCTAGCCTGAAGGCTAGGGGAGCCCTAGCCTTAGCCTAGGGGAGCCTAAAGCCTAGGGGTGCCCTAGCCTGAAGGCTAGGGGAGCCCTAGCCTTAGCCTAGGGGAGCCCTAGCCTAAAGCCTAGGGGTGCCTTAGCCTGAAGGCTAGGGGAGCCCTAGCCTTAGCCTAGGGGTGCCTAAAGCCTAGGGGTGCCCTAGCCTGAAGGCTAGGGGAGCCCTAGCCTTAGCCTAGGGGAGCCCTAGCCTAAAGCCTAGGGGTGCCCTAGCCTGAAGGCTAGGGGAGTCCTAGCCTTAGCCTAGGGGAACCTAAAGCCTAGGGATGCCCTAACCTGAAGGCTAGGGGAGCCCTAGCCTTAACCTAGGGGAGCCCTAGCCTAAAGCCTAGGGGTGCCCTAGCCTGAAGGCTAGGGGAGCCCTAGCCTTAGCCTAGGGGAGCCTAAAGCCTAGGGGTGCCCTAGCCTGAAGGCTAGGGGAGCCCTAGCCTTAGCCTAGGGGAGCCTAAAGCCTAGGGGTGCCCTAGCCTGAAGGCTAGGGGAGCCCTAGCCTTAGCCTAGGGGAGCCCTAGTCTAAAGCCTAGGGGTGCCCTAGCCTGAAGGCTAGGGGAGCCCTAGCCTTAGCCTAGGGGAGCCTAAAGCCTAGGGGTGCCCTAGCCTGAAGGCTAGGGGAGCCCTAGCCTTAGCCTAGGGGAGCCTAAAGCCTAGGGGTGCCCTAGCCTGAAGGCTAGGGGAGCCCTAGCCTTAGACTAGGGGAGCCCTAGCCTAAAGCCTAGGGGTGCCATAGCCTGAAGGCTAGGGGAGCCCTAGCCTTAGCCTAGGGGAGCCTAAAGCCTAGGGGTGCCCTAACCTGAGGCTAGGGGAGCCCTAGCCTTAGCCTAGGGGAGCCCTAGCCTAAAGCCTAGGGGTGCCCTAGCCTGAAGGCTAGGGGAGCCCTAGCCTTAGCCTAGGGGAGCCCTAGCCTAAAGCCTAGGGGTGCCCTAGCCTGAAGGATAGGGGAGACCTAGCCTTAGCCTAGGGGAGCCTAAAGCCTTCGGGTGCCCTAGCCTGAAGGCTATGGGAGCCCTAGCCTTAGCCTAGGGGAGCCTAAAGCCTTGGGGTGCCCTAGCCTGAAGGCTAGGGGAGCCCTAGCCTTAGCCTAGGGGAGCCCTAGCCTAAAGCCTAGGGGTGCCCTAGCCTGAAGGCTAGGGGAGCCCTAGCCTTAGCCTAGGGTAGCCTAAAGCCTAGGGGTGCCCTAGCCTGAAGTCTAGGGGAGCCCTAGCCTTAGCCTAGGGGATCCCTAGCCTAAGGACTAGGGGTGCCCTAGCCTGAAGGCTAGGGGAGCCCTAGCCTTAGACTAGGGGAGCCTAAAGCCTAGCGGTGCCCTAGCCTGAAGGCTAGGGGAGCCCTAGCCTTAGCCTAGGGGAGCCCTAGCCTAAAACCTAGGGGTGCCCTAGCCTGAAGGCTAAGGGAGCCCTAGCCTTAGCCTAGGGGAGCCTAAAGCCTAGGGGTGCCCTAACCTGAGGCTAGGGGAGCCCTAGCCTTAGCCTAGGGGAGCCCTAGCCTTAGCCTAGGGGAGCCCTAGCCTAAAGCTGAGTGGTGCCCTAGCCTGAAGGCTAGGGGAGCCCTAGCCTTAGCCTAGGGGAGCCTAAAGCCTAGGGGTGCCCTAGCCTGAAGGCTAGGGGAGCCCTAGCCTTAGCCTAGGGGAGCCCTAGCCTAAAGCCTAGGGTTGCCCTAGCCTGAAGGCTAGGGGAGCCCTAGCCTTAGCCTAGGGGAGCCTAAAGCCTAGGGGTGCCCTAGCCTGAAGGCTAGGGGAGCCCTAGCCTTAGCCTAGGGGAGCCTAAAGCCTAGGGGTGCCCTAGCCTGAAGGCTAGGGGAGCCCTAGCCTTAGCCTAGGGGATTCTAAAGCCTAGGGGTGCCCTAGCCTGAAGGCTAGGGGAGCCTATCCTTAGCCTAGGGGAGCCCTAGCCTAAAGCCTAGGGGTGCCCTAGCCTGAAGGCTAGGGGAGCCCTAGCCTTAGCCTAGGGGAGCCTAAAGCATAGGGGTGCCTTAGCCTGAAGGCTAGGGGAGCCCTAGCCTTAGCCTAGGGGAGCCTAAAGCCTAGGGGTGCCCTAGCCTGAAGGCTAGGGGAGCCCTAGCCTTAGCCTAGGGGAGCCCTAGCCTAAAGCCTAGGGGTGCCCTAGCCTGAAGGCTAGGGGAGCCCTAGCCTTAGCCTAGGGGTGCCTAAAGCCTAGGGGTGCCCTAGCCTGAAGGCTTGGGGAGCCCTAGGCTTAGCCTAGGGGAGCCTAAAGCCTAGGGGTGCCCTAGCCTGAAGGCTAGGGGAGCCCTAGCCTTAGCCTAGGGGTGCCTAAAGCCTAGGGGTGCCCTAGCCTGAAGGCTAGGGGAGCCTAGCCTTAGCCTAGGGGAGCCCTAGCCTTAGCCTAGGGGAGCCTAAAGCCTAGGGGTGCCCTAGCCTGAAGGCTAGGGGAGCCCTAGCCTTAGCCTAGGGGAGCCCTAGCCTAAAGCCTAGGGGTGCCCTAGCCTGAAGGCTAGGGGAGCCCTAGCCTTAGCCTAGGGGAGTCTAAGGCCTAGGGGTGCCCTAGCCTGAAGGCGAGGGGTGCCCTAGCCTTAGCCTAGGGGAGCCTAAGGCCTAGGGGTGCCCTAGCCTGAAGGTGAGGGGAGCCCTAGCCTTAGCCTAGGGGAGCCTAAGGCCTAGGGGTGCCCTACCCTGAAGGCGAGGGGAGCCCTAGCCTTAGCCTAGGGGAGCCTAAGGCCTAGGGGTGCCCTATCCTGTAGGCTAGGGGAGCCCTAGCCTTAGCCTAGGGGAGCCCTAGCCTAAGGCCTAGGGGTGCCCTAGCCTGAAGGCTAGGGGAGCCCTAGCCTTAGCCTAGGTGAGCCCTAGCCTAAGGCCTAGGGGTGCCCTAGCATGAAGGCTAGGGGAGCCCTAGCCTTAGCCTAGGGGAGCCCTAGCCTAAGGCTTAGGGGTGCCCTAGCCTGAAGGCTAGGGGAGCCCTAGCCTTAGCCTAGGGGAGCCCTAGCCTAAGGCCTAGGGGTGCCCTAGCCTGAAGGCTAGGGGAGCCCTAGCCTTAGCCTAGGGGAGCCTAAGGCCTTGGGGTGCCCTAGCCTGAAGGCTAGGGGAGCCCTAGCCTTAGCCTAGGGGAACCTAAGGCCTAGGGATGCCCTAGCCTGAAGGCGAGGGGAGCCCTAGCCTTAGCCTAGGGGAGCCTAAGGCCTAGGGGTGCCCTAGCCTGAAGGCGAGGGGAGCCCTAGCCTTAGCCTAGGGGAGCCTAAGGCCTAGGGGTGCCCTAGCCTGAAGGCGAGGGGAGCCCTAGCCTTAGCCTAGGGGAGCCTAAGGCCTAGGGGTGCCCTAGCCTGAAGGCTAGGGGAGCCCTAGCCTTAGGCTAGGGGAGCCTAAGGCCTAGGGGTGCCCTAGCCTGAAGGCTAGGGGAGCCCAAGCCTTAGCCTAGGGGAGCCTAAGGCCTAGGGGTGCCCTAGCCTGAAGGCTAGGGGAGCCCTAGCCTTAGCCTAGGGGAGCCTAAGGCCTAGGGGTGCCCTAGCCTGAAGGCTAGGGGAGCCCTTGCCTTAGCCTAGGGGGAGCCTAAGGCATAGGGGTGCCCTAGCCTGAAGGCTAGGGGAGCCCTAGCCTCAGCCTAGGGGAGCCTAAGGCCTAGGGGTGCCCTAGCCTTAGCCTAGGGGAGCCTAAGGCCTAGAGGTGCCCTAGCCTGAAGGCTCGGGGAGCCCAAGCCTTAGCCTAGGGGAGCCCTAGCCTAAAGCCTAGGGGTGCCCTAGCCTGAAGGCTAGGGGAGCCCTAGCCTTAGGCTAGGGGAGCCTAAAGCCTAGGAGTGCCCTAACCTGAAGGCTAGGGGAGCCCTAGCCTTAGCCTAGGGGAGCCCTAGCCTAAAACCTAGGGGTGCCCTAGCCTGAATGCTAGGGGAGCCCTAGCCTTAGCCTAGGGGAGCCTAAAGCCTAGGGGTGCCCTAGCCTGAAGGCTAGGGGAGCCCTAGCCTTAGCCTAGGGGAGCCCTAGCCTAAAGCCTAGGGGTGCCCTAGCCTGAAGGCTAGGGGAGCCCTAGCCTTAGCCTAGGGGAGCCTAAAGCCTAGGGGTGCCCTAGCCTGAAGGCTAGGGGAGCCCTAGCCTTAGCCTAGGGGAGCCCTAGCCTTAGCCTAGGGGAGCCCTAGCCTTAGCCTAGGGGAGCCTAAAGCCTAGGGGTGCCCTAGCCTGAAGGCTAGGGGAGCCCTAGCCTTAGCCTAGGGGAGCCCTAGCCTAAAGCCTAGGGGTGCCCTAGCCTGAAGGCTAGGGGAGCCCTAGCCTTAGCCTAGGGGAGCCCTAGCCTAAAGCCTAGGGGTGCCCTAGCCTGAAGGCTAGGGGAGCCCTAGCCTTAGCCTAGGGGAGCCTTAAGCCTAGGGGTGCCCTAGCCTGAAGGCTAGGGGAGCCCTAGCCTTAGCCTAGGGGAGCCCTAGCCTAAAGCCTAGGGGTGCACTAGCCTGAAGGCTAGGGGAGCCCTAGCCTTAGCCTAGGGGAGCCCTAGCCTAAAGCCTAGGGGTGCCCTAGCCTGAAGGCTAGGGGAGCCCTAGCCTTAGCCTAGGGTAGCCTAAAGCCTAGGGGTGCCCTAGCCTGAAGTCTAGGGGAGCCCTAGCCTTAGCCTAGGGGATCCCTAGCCTAAGGACTAGGGGTGCCCTAGCCTGAAGGCTAGGGGAGCCCTAGCCTTAGACTAGGGGAGCCTAAAGCCTAGCGGTGCCCTAACCTGAAGGCTAGGGGAGCCTAGCCTTAGCCTAGGGGAGCCCTAGCCTTAGCCTAGGGGAGCCTAAAGCCTAGGGGTGCCCTAACCTGAGGCTAGGGGAGCCCTAGCCTTAGCCTAGGGGAGCCCTAGCCTTAGCCTAGGGGAGCCCTAGCCTAAAGCTGAGTGGTGCCCTAGCCTGAAGGCTAGGGGAGCCCTAGCCTTAGCCTAGGGGAGCCTAAAGCCTAGGGGTGCCCTAGCCTGAAGGCTAGGGGAGCCCTAGCCTTAGCCTAGGGGAGCCCTAGCCTAAAGCCTAGGGTTGCCCTAGCCTGAAGGCTAGGGGAGCCCTAGCCTTAGCCTAGGGGAGCCTAAAGCCTAGGGGTGCCCTAGCCTGAAGGCTAGGGGAGCCCTAGCCTTAGCCTAGGGGAGCCTAAAGCCTAGGGGTGCCCTAGCCTGAAGGCTAGGGGAGCCCTAGCCTTAGCCTAGGGGATTCTAAAGCCTAGGGGTGCCCTAGCCTGAAGGCTAGGGGAGCCTATCCTTAGCCTAGGGGAGCCCTAGCCTAAAGCCTAGGGGTGCCCTAGCCTGAAGGCTAGGGGAGCCCTAGCCTTAGCCTAGGGGAGCCTAAAGCATAGGGGTGCCTTAGCCTGAAGGCTAGGGGAGCCCTAGCCTTAGCCTAGGGGAGCCTAAAGCCTAGGGGTGCCCTAGCCTGAAGGCTAGGGGAGCCCTAGCCTTAGCCTAGGGGAGCCCTAGCCTAAAGCCTAGGGGTGCCCTAGCCTGAAGGCTAGGGGAGCCCTAGCCTTAGCCTAGGGGTGCCTAAAGCCTAGGGGTGCCCTAGCCTGAAGGCTTGGGGAGCCCTAGGCTTAGCCTAGGGGAGCCTAAAGCCTAGGGGTGCCCTAGCCTGAAGGCTAGGGGAGCCCTAGCCTTAGCCTAGGGGTGCCTAAAGCCTAGGGGTGCCCTAGCCTGAAGGCTAGGGGAGCCTAGCCTTAGCCTAGGGGAGCCCTAGCCTTAGCCTAGGGGAGCCTAAAGCCTAGGGGTGCCCTAGCCTGAAGGCTAGGGGAGCCCTAGCCTTAGCCTAGGGGAGCCCTACCCTAAAGCCTAGGGGTGCCCTAGCCTGAAGGCTAGGGGAGCCCTAGCCTTAGCCTAGGGGAGTCTAAGGCCTAGGGGTGCCCTAGCCTGAAGGCGAGGGGTGCCCTAGCCTTAGCCTAGGGGAGCCTAAGGCCTAGGGGTGCCCTAGCCTGAAGGTGAGGGGAGCCCTAGCCTTAGCCTAGGGGAGCCTAAGGCCTAGGGGTGCCCTACCCTGAAGGCGAGGGGAGCCCTAGCCTTAGCCTAGGGGAGCCTAAGGCCTAGGGGTGCCCTATCCTGTAGGCTAGGGGAGCCCTAGCCTTAGCCTAGGGGAGCCCTAGCCTAAGGCCTAGGGGTGCCCTAGCCTGAAGGCTAGGGGAGCCCTAGCCTTAGCCTAGGTGAGCCCTAGCCTAAGGCCTAGGGGTGCCCTAGCATGAAGGCTAGGGGAGCCCTAGCCTTAGCCTAGGGGAGCCCTAGCCTAAGGCTTAGGGGTGCCCTAGCCTGAAGGCTAGGGGAGCCCTAGCCTTAGCCTAGGGGAGCCCTAGCCTAAGGCCTAGGGGTGCCCTAGCCTGAAGGCTAGGGGAGCCCTAGCCTTAGCCTAGGGGAGCCTAAGGCCTTGGGGTGCCCTAGCCTGAAGGCTAGGGGAGCCCTAGCCTTAGCCTAGGGGAACCTAAGGCCTAGGGATGCCCTAGCCTGAAGGCGAGGGGAGCCCTAGCCTTAGCCTAGGGGAGCCTAAGGCCTAGGGGTGCCCTAGCCTGAAGGCGAGGGGAGCCCTAGCCTTAGCCTAGGGGAGCCTAAGGCCTAGGGGTGCCCTAGCCTGAAGGCGAGGGGAGCCCTAGCCTTAGCCTAGGGGAGCCTAAGGCCTAGGGGTGCCCTAGCCTGAAGGCTAGGGGAGCCCTAGCCTTAGCCTAGGGGAGCCTAAGGCCTAGGGGTGCCCTAGCCTGAAGGCTAGGGGAGCCCAAGCCTTAGCCTAGGGGAGCCTAAGGCCTAGGGGTGCCCTAGCCTGAAGGCTAGGGGAGCCCTAGCCTTAGCCTAGGGGAGCCTAAGGCCTAGGGGTGCCCTAGCCTGAAGGCTAGGGGAGCCCTTGCCTTAGCCTAGGGGAGCCTAAGGCATAGGGGTGCCCTAGCCTGAAGGCTAGGGGAGCCCTAGCCTCAGCCTAGGGGAGCCTAAGGCCTAGGGGTGCCCTAGCCTTAGCCTAGGGGAGCCTAAGGCCTAGAGGTGCCCTAGCCTGAAGGCTCGGGGAGCCCAAGCCTTAGCCTAGGGGAGCCCTAGCCTAAAGCCTAGGGGTGCCCTAGCCTGAAGGCTAGGGGAGCCCTAGCCTTAGGCTAGGGGAGCCTAAAGCCTAGGAGTGCCCTAACCTGAAGGCTAGGGGAGCCCTAGCCTTAGCCTAGGGGAGCCCTAGCCTAAAACCTAGGGGTGCCCTAGCCTGAATGCTAGGGGAGCCCTAGCCTTAGCCTAGGGGAGCCTAAAGCCTAGGGGTGCCCTAGCCTGAAGGCTAGGGGAGCCCTAGCCTTAGCCTAGGGGAGCCCTAGCCTAAAGCCTAGGGGTGCCCTAGCCTGAAGGCTAGGGGAGCCCTAGCCTTAGCCTAGGGGAGCCTAAAGCCTAGGGGTGCCCTAGCCTGAAGGCTAGGGGAGCCCTAGCCTTAGCCTAGGGGAGCCCTAGCCTTAGCCTAGGGGAGCCCTAGCCTTAGCCTAGGGGAGCCTAAAGCCTAGGGGTGCCCTAGCCTGAAGGCTAGGGGAGCCCTAGCCTTAGCCTAGGGGAGCCCTAGCCTAAAGCCTAGGGGTGCCCTAAACCTGAAGGCTAGGGGAGCCCTAGCCTTAGCCTAGGGGAGCCCTAGCCTAAAGCCTAGGGGTGCCCTAGCCTGAAGGCTAGGGGAGCCCTAGCCTTAGCCTAGGGGAGCCTTAAGCCTAGGGGTGCCCTAGCCTGAAGGCTAGGGGAGCCCTAGCCTTAGCCTAGGGGAGCCCTAGCCTAAAGCCTAGGGGTGCACTAGCCTGAAGGCTAGGGGAGCCCTAGCCTTAGCCTAGGGGAGCCTAAAGCCTTCGGGTGCCCTAGCCTGAAGGCTAGGGGAGCCCTAGCCTTAGCCTAGGGGAGCCTAAAGCCTTGGGGTGCCCTAGCCTGAAGGCTAGGGGAGCCCTAGCCTTAGCCTAGGGGAGCCCTAGCCTAAAGCCTAGGGGTGCCCTAGCCTGAAGGCTAGGGGAGCCCTAGCCTTAGCCTAGGGGAGCCCTACCTAAGGCCTAGGGGTGCCCTTGCCTGAAGGCTAGGGGAGCCCTAGCCTTAGACTAGGGGAGCCTAAAGCCTAGGGGTGCCCTAGCCTGAAGGCTAGGGGAGCCCTAGCCTTAGCCTAGGGGAGCCCTAGCCTAAAGCCTAGTGGTGCCCTAGCCTGAAGGCTAGGGGAGCCCTAGCCTTAGCCTAGGGGAGCCTAAAACCTAGGGGTGCCCTAGCCTGAAGGCTAGGGGAGCCCTAGCCTTAGCCTAGGGGAGCCCTAGCCTAAAGCCTAGGGGTGCCCTAGCCTGAAGGCTAGGGGAGCCCTAGCCTTAGCCTAGGGGAGCCTAAAGCCTAGGGGTGCCCTAGCCTGAAGGCTAGGGGAGCCCTAGCCTTAGCCTAGGGGATTCTAAAGCCTAGGGGTGCCCTAGCCTGAAGGCTAGGGGAGCCTATCCTTAGCCTAGGGGAGCCCTAGCCTAAAGCCTAGGGGTGCCCTAGCCTTAAGGCTAGGGGAGCCCTAGCCTTAGCCTAGGGGAGCCTAAAGCCTAGGGGTGCCCTAGCCTGAAGGCTAGGGGAGCCCTAGCCTTAGCCTAGGGGAGCCCTAGCCTAAAGCCTAGGGGTGCCCTAGCCTGAAGGCTAGGGGAGCCCTAGCCTTAGCCTAGGGGAGCCTAAAGCATAGGGGTGCCTTAGCCTGAAGGCTAGGGGAGCCCTAGCCTTAGCCTAGGGGAGCCTAAAGCCTAGGGGTGCCCTAGCCTGAAGGCTAGGGGAGCCCTAGCCTTAGCCTAGGGGAGCCCTAGCATAAAGCCTAGGGGTGCCCTAGCCTGAAGGCTAGGGGAGCCCTAGCCTTAGCCTAGGGGTGCCTAAAGCCTAGGGGTGCCCTAGCCTGAAGGCTTGGGGAGCCCTAGGCTTAGCCTAGGGGAGCCTAAAGCCTAGGGGTGCCCTAGCCTGAAGGCTAGGGGAGCCCTAGCCTTAGCCTAGGGGTGCCTAAAGCCTAGGGGTGCCCTAGCCTGAAGGCTAGGGGAGCCTAGCCTTAGCCTAGGGGAGCCCTAGCCTTAGCCTAGGGGAGCCTAAAGCCTAGGGGTGCCCTAGCCTGAAGGCTAGGGGAGCCCTAGCCTTAGCCTAGGGGAGCCCTAGCCTAAAGCCTAGGGGTGCCCTAGCCTGAAGGCTAGGGGAGCCCTAGCCTTAGCCTAGGGGAGCCTAAGGCCTAGGGGTGCCCTAGCCTGAAGGCGAGGGGTGCCCTAGCCTTAGCCTAGGGGAGCCTAAGGCCTAGGGGTGCCCTAGCCTGAAGGCGAGGGGAGCCCTAGCCTTAGCCTAGGGGAGCCTAAGGCCTAGGGGTGCCCTACCCTGAAGGCGAGGGGAGCCCTAGCCTTAGCCTAGGGGAGCCTAAGGCCTAGGGGTGCCCTATCCTGTAGGCTAGGGGAGCCCTAGCCTTAGCCTAGGGGAGCCCTAGCCTAAGGCCTAGGGGTGCCCTAGCCTGAAGGCTAGGGGAGCCCTAGCCTTAGCCTAGGTGAGCCCTAGCCTAAGGCCTAGGGGTGCCCTAGCATGAAGGCTAGGGGAGCCCTAGCCTTAGCCTAGGGGAGCCCTAGCCTAAGGCTTAGGGGTGCCCTAGCCTGAAGGCTAGGGGAGCCCTAGCCTTAGCCTAGGGGAGCCCTAGCCTAAGGCCTAGGGGTGCCCTAGCCTGAAGGCTAGGGGAGCCCTAGCCTTAGCCTAGGGGAGCCTAAGGCCTAGGGGTGCCCTAGCCTGAAGGCGAGGGGAGCCCTAGCCTTAGCCTAGGGGAGCCTAAGGCCTAGGGGTGCCCTAGCCTGAAGGCGAGGGGAGCCCTAGCCTTAGCCTAGGGGAGCCTAAGGCCTAGGGGTGCCCTAGCCTGAAGGCTAGGGGAGCCCTAGCCTTAGCCTAGGGGAGCCTAAGGCCTAGGGGTGCCCTAGCCTGAAGGCTAGGGGAGCCCAAGCCTTAGCCTAGGGGAGCCTAAGGCCTAGGGGTGCCCTAGCCTGAAGGCTAGGGGAGCCCTAGCCTTAGCCTAGGGGAGCCTAAGACCTAGGGGTGCCCTAGCCTGAAGGCTAGGGGAGCCCTTGCCTTAACCTAGGGGAGCCTAAGGCCTAGGGGTGCCCTAGCCTGAAGGCTAGGGGAGCCCTAGCCTCAGCCTAGGGGAGCCTAAGGCCTAGGGGTGCCCTAGCCTGAAGGCTAGGGGAGCCCAAGCCTTAGCCTAGGGGAGCCTAAGGCCTAGAGGTGCCCTAGCCTGAAGGCTCGGGGAGCCCAAGCCTTAGCCTAGGGGAGCCCTAGCCTAAAGCCTAGGGGTGCCCTAGCCTGAAGGCTAGGGGAGCCCTAGCCTTAGGCTAGGGGAGCCTAAAGCCTAGGAGTGCCCTAACCTGAAGGCTAGGGGAGCCCTAGCCTTAGCCTAGGGGAGCCCTAGCCTAAAACATAGGGGTGCCCTAGCCTGAATGCTAGGGGAGCCCTAGCCTTAGCCTAGGGGAGCCTAAAGCCTAGGGGTGCCCTAGCCTGAAGGCTAGGGGAGCCCTAGCCTTAGCCTAGGGGAGCCCTAGCCTAAAGCCTAGGGGTGCCCTAGCCTGAAGGCTAGGGGAGCCCTAGCCTTAGCCTAGGGGAGCCTAAAGCCTAGGGGTGCCCTAGCCTGAAGGCTAGGGGAGCCCTAGCCTTAGCCTAGGGGAACCTAAGGCCTAGGGATGCCCTAGCCTGAAGGCGAGGGGAGCCCTAGCCTTAGCCTAGGGGAGCCTAAGGCCTAGGGGTGCCCTAGCCTGAAGGCGAGGGGAGCCCTAGCCTTAGCCTAGGGGAGCCTAAGGCCTAGGGGTGCCCTAGCCTGAAGGCGAGGGGAGCCCTAGCCTTAGCCTAGGGGAGCCTAAGGCCTAGGGGTGCCCTAGCCTGAAGGCTAGGGGAGCCCTAGCCTTAGCCTAGGGGAGCCTAAGGCCTAGGGGTGCCCTAGCCTGAAGGCTAGGGGAGCCCAAGCCTTAGCCTAGGGGAGCCTAAGGCCTAGGGGTGCCCTAGCCTGAAGGCTAGGGGAGCCCTAGCCTTAGCCTAGGGGAGCCTAAGGCCTAGGGGTGCCCTAGCCTGAAGGCTAGGGGAGCCCTTGCCTTAACCTAGGGGAGCCTAAGGCCTAGGGGTGCCCTAGCCTGAAGGCTAGGGGAGCCCTAGCCTCAGCCTAGGGGAGCCTAAGGCCTAGGGGTGCCCTAGCCTGAAGGCTAGGGGAGCCCTAGCCTTAGCCTAGGGGAGCCTAAGGCCTAGAGGTGCCCTAGCCTGAAGGCTCGGGGAGCCCAAGCCTTAGCCTAGGGGAGCCCTAGCCTAAAGCCTAGGGGTGCCCTAGCCTGAAGGCTAGGGGAGCCCTAGCCTTAGGCTAGGGGAGCCTAAAGCCTAGGAGTGCCCTAACCTGAAGGCTAGGGGAGCCCTAGCCTTAGCCTAGGGGAGCCCTAGCCTAAAACATAGGGGTGCCCTAGCCTGAATGCTAGGGGAGCCCTAGCCTTAGCCTAGGGGAGCCTAAAGCCTAGGGGTGCCCTAGCCTGAAGGCTAGGGGAGCCCTAGCCTTAGCCTAGGGGAGCCCTAGCCTAAAGCCTAGGGGTGCCCTAGCCTGAAGGCTAGGGGAGCCCTAGCCTTAGCCTAGGGGAGCCTAAAGCCTAGGGGTGCCCTAGCCTGAAGGCTAGGGGAGCCCTAGCCTTAGCCTAGGGGAGCCCTAGCCTTAGCCTAGGGGAGCCCTAGCCTTAGCCTAGGGGAGCCTAAAGCCTAGGGGTGCCCTAGCCTGAAGGCTAGGGGAGCCCTAGCCTTAGCCTAGGGGAGCCCTAGCCTAAAGCCTAGGGGTGCCCTAGCCTGAAGGCTAGGGGAGCCCTAGCCTTAGCCTAGGGGAGCCTAAAGCCTTGGGGTGCCCTAGCCTGAAGGCTAGGGGAGCCCTAGTCTTAGCCTAGGGGAGCCCTAGCCTAAAGCCTAGGGGTGCCCTAGCCTGAAGGCTAGGGGAGCCCTAGCCTTAGCCTAGGGGAGCCTTAAGCCTAGGGGTGCCCTAGCCTGAAGGCTAGGGGAGGCCTAGCCTTAGCCTAGGGGAGCCCTAGCCTAAAGCCTAGGGGTGCACTAGCCTGAAGGCTAGGGGAGCCCTAGCCTTAGCCTAGGGGAGCCTAAAGCCTTCGGGTGCCCTAGCCTGAAGGCTAGGGGAGCCCTAGCCTTAGCCTAGGGGAGCCTAAAGCCTTGGGGTGCCCTAGCCTGAAGGCTAGGGGAGCCCTAGCCTTAGCCTAGGGGAGCCCTAGCCTAAAGCCTAGGGGTGCCCTAGCCTGAAGGCTAGGGGAGCCCTAGCCTTAGCCTAGGGGAGCCCTACCTAAGGCCTAGGGGTGCCCTTGCCTGAAGGCTAGGGGAGCCCTAGCTTTAGCCTAGTGGATTCTAAAGCCTAGGGGTGCCCTAGCCTGAAGGCTAGGGGAGCCCTAGCCTTAGCCTAGGGGAGCCCTAGCCTAAAGCCTAGGGGTGCCCTAGCCTGAAGGCTAGGGGAGCCCTAGCCTTAGCCTAGGGGAGCCTAAAGCCTAGGGGTGCCCTAGCCTGAAGGCTAGGGGAGCCTAGCCTTAGCCTAGGGGAGCCCTAGCCTAAAGCCTAGGGGTGCCCTAGCCTTAAGGCTAGGGTAGCCCTAGCCTTAGCCTAGGGGAGCCTAAAGCCTAGGGGTGCCCTAGCCGGAAGGCTATGGGAGCCCTAGCCTTAGCCTAGGGGAGCCCTAGCCTAAAGCCTAGGGGTGCCCTAGCCTGAAGGCTAGGGGAGCCCTAGCCTTAGCCTAGGGGAGCCTAAAGCCTAGGGGTGCCTTAGCCTGAAGGCTAGGGGAGCCCTAGCCTTAGCCTAGGGGAGCCCTAGCCTAAAGCCTAGGGGTGCCCTAGCCTGAAGGCTAGGGGAGCCCTAGCCATAGCCTAGGGGAGCCTAAAGCCTAGGGGTGCCCTAGCCAGAAGGCTAGGGGAGCCCTAGCCTTAGCCTAGGGGTGCCTAAAGCTGAGGGGTGCCCTAGCCTGAAAGCTTGGGGAGCCCTAGCCTTAGCCTTGGGGAGCCTAAAGCCTAGGGGTGCCCTAGCCTGAAGGCTAGGGGAGCCCTAGCCTTAGCCTAGGGGTGCCTAAAGCTTAGGGGTGCCCTAGCCTGAAGGCTAGGGGAGCCTAGCCTTAGCCTAGGGGAGCCCTAGCCTTAGCCTAGGGGAGCCTAAAGCCTAGGGGTGCCCTAGCCTGAAGGCTAGGGGAGCCCTAGCCTTAGCCTAGGGGAGCCCTAGTCTGAAGCCTAGGGGTGCCCTAGCCTGAAGGCTAGGGGAGCCCTAGCCTTAGCCTAGGGATGCCTAAGGCCTAGGGGTGCCCTAGCCTGAAGGCGAGGAGTGCCCTAGCCTTAGCCTAGGGGTGCCTAAGGCCTAGGGGTGCCCTAGCGTGAAGGCGAGGGGAGCCCTAGCCTTAGCCTAGGGGAGCCTAAGGCCTAGGGGTGCCCTAGCCTGAAGGCGAGGGGAGCCCTAGCCTTAGACTAGGGGAGCCTAAGGCCTAGTGGTGCCCTAGCCTGAAGGCTAGGGGAGCCCTAGCCTTAGCCTAGGGGAGCCCTAGCCTAAGGCCTAGGGGTGCCCTAGCCTGAAGGCTAGGGGAGCCCTAGCCTTAGCCTAGGGGAGCCCTAGCCTAAGGCCTAGGGGTGCCCTAGCCTGAAGGCTAGGGGAGACCTAGCCTTAGCCTAGGGGAGCCTAAGGCCTAGGGGTGCCCTAGCCTGAAGGCGAGGGCAGTCCTAGCCTTAGCCTAGGGGAGCCTAAGGCCTAGGGGTGCCCTAGCCTGAAGGCGAGGGGAGCCCTAGCCTTAGCCTAGGGGAGCCTAAGGCCTAGGGGTGCCCTAGCCTGAAGGCTAGGGGAGCCCTAGCCTTAGCCTAGGGGAGCCTAAGGCCTAGGGGTGCCCTAGCCTGAAGGCTAGGGGAGCCCAAGCCTTAGCCTAGGGGAGCCTAAGGCCTAGGGGTGCCCTAGCCTGAAGGCTAGGGGAGCCCTAGCCTTAGCCTAGGGGAGCCTAAAGCCTAGGGGTGCCCTAGCCTGAAGGCTAGGGGAGCCCTAGCCTTAGCCTAGGGGAGCCCTAGCCTAAAGCCTAGGGGTGCCCTAGCCTGAAGACTAGGGGAGCCCTAGCCTTAGCCTAGGGGAGCCCTAGCCTAAAACCTAGGGGTGCCCTAGCCTGAAGGCTAGGGGAGACCTAGCCTTAGCCTAGGGGAGCCTAAGGCCTAGGGGTGCCCTAGCCTGAAGGCTCGGGGAGCCCAAGCCTTAGCCTAGGGGAGCCCTAGCCTAAAGCCTAGGGGTGCCCTAGCTTGAAGCCTAGGGGAGCCCTAGCCTTAGCCTAGGGGAGCCTAAAGCCTAGGAGTGCCCTAGCCTGAAGGCTAGGGGAGCCCTAGCCTTAGCCTAGGGGAGCCCTAGCCTAAAACCTAGGGGTGCCCTAGCCTGAAGGCTAGGGGAGCCGTAGCCTTAGCCTAGGGGAGCCTAAAGCCTAGGGGTGCCCTAGCCTGAAGGCTAGGGGAGCCCTAGCCTTAGCCTAGGGGAGCCCTAGCCTAAAGCCTAGGGGTGCCCTAGCCTGAAGGCTAGGGGAGCCCTAGCCTTAGCCTAGGGGAGCCTAAGGCCTAGGGATGCCCTAGCCTGAAGGCTAGGGGAGCCCTAGCCTTAGCCTAGGGGAGCCTAAGGCCTAGGGGTGCCCTAGCCTGAAGGCGAGGGGAGCCCTAGCCTTAGCCTAGGGGAGGCTAAGGCCTAGGGGTGCCCTAGCCTGAAGGCGAGGGGAGCCCTAGCCTTAGCCTAGGGGAGCCTAAGGCCTAGGGGTGCCCTAGCCTGAAGGCTAGGGGAGCCCTAGCCTTAGCCTAGGGGAGCCTAAGGCCTAGGGGTGCCCTAGCCTGAAGGCTAGGGGAGCCCAAGCCTTAGCCTAGGGGAGCCTAAGGCCTAGGGTGCCCTAGCCTGAAGGCTAGGGGAGCCCTAGCCTTCGCCTAGGGGAGCCTAAGGCCTAGGGGTGCCCTAGCCTGAAGACTAGGGGAGCCCTAGCCTTAGCCTAGGGGAGCCTAAGGCCTAGGGGTGCCCTAGCCTGAAGGCTAGGGGAGCCCTAGCCTTAGCCTAGGGGAGCCTAAGGCCTAGGGGTGCCCTAGCCTGAAGGCTAGGGGAGCCCTAGTCTTAGCCTAGGGGAGCCTAAGGCCTAGGGGTGCCCTAGCCTGAAGGCTCGGGGAGCCCAAGCCTTAGCCTAGGGGAGCCCTAGCCTAAAGCCTAGGGGTGCCCTAGCCTGAAGGCTAGGGGAGCCCTAGCCTTAGCCTAGGGGAGCCTAAAGCCTAGGAGTGCCCTAGCCTGAAGGCTAGGGGAGCCCTAGCCTTAGCCTAGGGGAGCACTAGCCTAAAACCTAGGGGTGCCCTAGCCTGAAGGCTAGGGGAGCCCTAGCCTTAGCCTAGGGGAGCCTAAAGCCTAGGGGTGCCCTAGCCTGAAGGCTAGGGGAGCCCTAGCCTTAGCCTAGGGGAGCCCTAGCCTAAAGCCTAGGGGTGCCCTAGCCTGAAGGCTAGGGGAGCCCTAGCCTTAGCCTAGGGGAGGCCTAGCCTTAGCCTAGGGGAGCCTAAAGCCTAGGGGTGCCCTAGCCTGAAGGCTAGGGGAGCCCTAGCCTTAGCCTAGGGGAGCCCTAGCCTAAAGCCTAGGGGTGCCCTAGCCTGAAGGCTAGGGGAGCCCTAGCCTTAGCCTAGGGGAGCCTAAAGCCTTGGGGTGCCCTAGCCTGAAGGCTAGGGGAGCCCTAGTCTTAGCCTAGGGGAGCCCTAGCCTAAAGCCTAGGGGTGCCCTAGCCTGAAGGCTAGGGGAGCCCTATCCTTAGCCTAGGGGAGCCTAAAGCCTAGGGGTGCCCTAGCCTGAAGGCTAGGGGAGCCCTAGCCTTAGCCTAGGGGAGCCCTAGCCTAAAGCCTAGGGGTGCCCTAGCCTGAAGGCTAGGGGAGCCCTAGCCTTAGCCTAGGGGAGCCTAAAGCCTTCGGGTGCCCTAGCATGAAGTCTAGGGGAGCCCTAGCCTTAGCATAGGGGAGCCTAAAGCCTTGGGGTGCCCTAGCCTGAAGGCTAGGGGAGCCCTAGCCTTAGCCTAGGGGATCCCTAGCCTAAAGCCTAGGGGTGCCCTAGCCTGAAGGCTAGGGGAGCCCTAGCCTTAGCCTAGGGTAGCCTAAAGCCTAGGGGTGCCCTAGCCTGAAGGCTAGGGGAGCCCTAGCCTTAGCCTAGGGGAGCCCTAGCCTAAAGCCTAGGGGTGCCCTAGCCTGAAGGCTAGGGGAGCCCTACCCTTAGCCTAGGGGAGCCACAAGCCTAGGGGTGCCCTAGCCTGAAGGCTAGGGGAGCCTAGCCTTAGCCTAGGGGAGCCCTAGCCTAAAGCCTAGGGGTGCCCTAGCCTTAAGGCTAGGGGAGCCCTAGCCTTAGCCTAGGGGAGCCTAAAGCCTAGGGGTGCCCTAGCCTGAAGGCTAGGGGAGCCCTAGCCTTAGCCTAGGGGAGCCCTAGCCTAAAGCCTAGGGGTGCCCTAGCCTGAAGGCTAGGGGAGCCCTAGCCTTAGCCTAGGGGAGCCTAAAGCCTAGGGGTGCCTTAGCCTGAAGGCTAGGGGAGCCCTAGCCTTAGCCTAGGGGAGCCCTAGCCTAAAGCCTAGGGGTGCCCTAGCCTGAAGGCTAGGGGAGCCTAGCCTTAGCCTAGGGGAGCCCTAGCCTAAAGCCTAGGGGTGCCCTAGCCTTAAGGCTAGGGGAGCCCTAGCCTTAGCCTAGGGGAGCCTAAGGCCTAGGGGTGCGCTAGCCTGAAGGCTAGGGGAGCCCTAGCCTTAGCCTAGGGGAGCCTAAGGCCTAGGGGTGCCCTAGCCTGAAGGCTAGGGGAGCCCTAGCCTTAGCCTAGGGGAGCCTAAAGCCTAGGGGTGCCCTAGCCTGAAGGCTAGGGGAGCCCTAGCCTTAGCCTAGGGGAGCCCTAGCCTAAAGCCTAGGGGTGCCCTAGCCTGAAGGCTAGGGGAGCCCTAGCCTTAGCCTAGGGGAGCCCTAGCCTAAAACCTAGGGGTGCCCTAGCCTGAAGGCTAGGGGAGACCTAGCCTTAGCCTAGGGGAGCCTAAGGCCTAGGGGTGCCCTAGCCTGAAGGCTCGGGGAGCCCAAGCCTTAGCCTAGGGGAGCCCTAGCCTAAAGCCTAGGGGTGCCCTAGCTTGAAGCCTAGGGGAGCCCTAGCCTTAGCCTAGGGGAGCCTAAAGCCTAGGGATGCCCTAGCCTTAGCCTAGGGGAGCCTAAGGCCTAGGGGTGCCCTAGCCTGAAGGCGAGGGGAGCCCTAGCCTTAGCCTAGGGGAGCCTAAGGCCTAGGGGTGCCCTAGCCTGAAGGCGAGGGGAGCCCTAGCCTTAGCCTAGGGGAGCCTAAGGCCTAGGGGTGCCCTAGCCTGAAGGCTAGGGGAGCCCTAGCCTTAGCCTAGGGGAGCCTAAGGCCTAGGGGTGCCCTAGCCTGAAGGCTAGGGGAGCCCAAGCCTTAGCCTAGGGGAGCCTAAGGCCTAGGGGTGCCCTAGCCTGAAGGCTAGGGGAGCCCTAGCCTTAGCCTAGGGGAGCCTAAGGCCTAGGGGTGCCCTAGCCTGAAGGCTAGGGGAGCCCTAGCCTTAGCCTAGGGGAGCCTAAGGCCTAGGGGTGCCCTAGCCTGAAGGCTAGGGGAGCCCTAGCCTTAGCCTAGGGGAGCCTAAGGCCTAGGGGTGCCCTAGCCTGAAGGCTAGGGGAGCCCTAGTCTTAGCCTAGGGGAGCCTAAGGCCTAGGGGTGCCCTAGCCTGAAGGCTCGGGGAGCCCAAGCCTTAGCCTAGGGGAGCCCTAGCCTAAAGCCTAGGGGTGCCCTAGCCTGAAGGCTAGGGGAGCCCTAGCCTTAGCCTAGGGGAGCCTAAAGCCTAGGAGTGCCCTAGCCTGAAGGCTAGGGGAGCCCTAGCCTTAGCCTAGGGGAGCCCTAGCCTAAAACCTAGGGGTGCCCTAGCCTGAAGGCTAGGGGAGCCCTAGCCTTAGCCTAGGGGAGCCTAAAGCCTAGGGGTGCCCTAGCCTGAAGGCTAGGGGAGCCCTAGCCTTAGCCTAGGGGAGCCCTAGCCTAAAGCCTAGGGGTGCCCTAGCCTGAAGGCTAGGGGAGCCCTAGCCTTAGCCTAGGGGAGCCTAAAGCCTTGGGGTGCCCTAGCCTGAAGGCTAGGGGAGCCCTAGTCTTAGCCTAGGGGAGCCCTAGCCTAAAGCCTAGGGGTGCCCTAGCCTGAAGGCTAGGGGAGCCCTATCCTTAGCCTAGGGGAGCCTAAAGCCTAGGGGTGCCCTAGCCTGAAGGCTAGGGGAGCCCTAGCCTTAGCCTAGGGGAGCCCTAGCCTAAAGCCTAGGGGTGCCCTAGCCTGAAGGCTAGGGGAGCCATAGCCTTAGCCTAGGGGAGCCTAAAGCCTTCGGGTGCCCTAGCCTGAAGGCTAGGGGAGCCCTAGCCTTAGCATAGGGGAGCCTAAAGCCTTGGGGTGCCCTAGCCTGAAGGCTAGGGGAGCCCTAGCCTTAGCCTAGGGGATCCCTAGCCTAAAGCCTAGGGGTGCCCTAGCCTGAAGGCTAGGGGAGCCCTAGCCTTAGCCTAGGGTAGCCTAAAGCCTAGGGGTGCCCTAGCCTGAAGGCTAGGGGAGCCCTAGCCTTAGCCTAGGGGAGCCCTAGCCTAAAGCCTAGGGGTGCCCTAGCCTGAAGGCTAGGGGAGCCCTAGCCTTAGCCTAGGGGAGCCACAAGCCTAGGGGTGCCCTAGCCTGAAGGCTAGGGGAGCCTAGCCTTAGCCTAGGGGAGCCCTAGCCTAAAGCCTAGGGGTGCCCTAGCCTTAAGGCTAGGGGAGCCCTAGCCTTAGCCTAGGGGAGCCTAAAGCCTAGGGGTGCCCTAGCCTGAAGGCTAGGGGAGCCCTAGCCTTAGCCTAGGGGAGCCCTAGCTTAAAGCCTAGGGGTGCCCTAGCCTGAAGGCTAGGGGAGCCCTAGCCTTAGCCTAGGGGAGCCTAAAGCCTAGGGGTGCCTTAGCCTGAAGGCTAGGGGAGCCCTAGCCTTAGCCTAGGGGAGCCCTAGCCTAAAGCCTAGGGGTGCCCTAGCCTGAAGGCTAGGGGAGCCCTAGCCTTAGCCTAGGGGAGCCTAAAGCCTAGGGGTGCCCTAGCCAGAAGGCTAGGGGAGCCCTAGCCTTAGCCTAGGGGTGCCTAAAGCTGAGGGGTGCACTAGCCTGAAAGCTTGGGGAGCCCTAGCCTTAGCCTTGGGGAGCCTAAAGCCTAGGGGTTCCCTAGCCTGAATGCTAGGGGAGCCCTAGCCTTAGCCTAGGGGTGCCTAAAGCCTAGGGGTGCCCTAGCCAGAAGGCTAGGGGAGCCTAGCCTTAGCCTAGGGGAGCCCTAGCCTTAGCCTAGGGGAGCCTAAAGCCTAGGGGTGCCCTAGCCTGAAGGCTAGGGGAGCCCTAGCCTTAGCCTAGGGGAGCCCTAGTCTAAAGCCTAGGGGTGCCCTAGCCTGAAGGCTAGGGGAGCCCTAGCCTTAGCCTAGGGGAGCCTAAGGCCTAGGGGTGCCCTAGCCTGAAGGCGAGGGGTGCCCTAGCCTTAGCCTAGGGGTGCCTAAGGCCTAGGGGTGCCCTAGCCTGAAGGCGAGGGGAGCCCTAGCCTTAGCCTAGGGGAGCCTAAGGCCTAGGGGTGCCCTAGACTGAAGGCGAGGGGAGCCTTAGCCTTAGCCTAGGGGAGCCTAAGGCCTAGGGATGCCCTAGCCTGAAGGCTAGGGGAGCCCTAGCCTTAGCCTAGGGGAGCCCTAGCCTAAGGCCTAGGGGTGCCCTAGCCTGAAGGCTAGGGGAGACCTAGCCTTAGCCTAGGGGAGCCCTAGCCTAAGGCCTAGGGGTGCCCTAGCCTGAAGGCTAGGGGAGCCCTAGCCTTAGCCTAGGGGAGCCTAAGGCCTAGGGGTGCCCTAGCCTGAAGGCGAGGGGAGCACTAGCCTTAGCCTAGGGGAGCCTAAGGCCTAGGGGTGCCCTAGCCTGAAGGCGAGGGGAGCCCTAGCCTTAGACTAGGGGAGCCTAAGGCCTAGGGGTGCCCTAGCCTGAAGGCTAGGGGAGCCCTAGCCTTAGCCTAGGGGAGCCTAAGGCCTAGGGGTGCCCTAGCCTGAAGGCTAGGGGAGCCCAAGCCTTAGCCTAGGGGAGCCTAAGGCCTAGGGGTGCCCTAGCCTGAAGGCTAGGGGAGCCCTAGCCTTAGCCTAGGGGAGCCTAAAGCCTAGGGGTGCCCTAGCCTGAAGGCTAGGGGAGCCCTAGACTTAGCCTAGGGGAGCCCTAGCCTAAAGCCTAGGGGTGCCCTAGCCTGAAGGCTAGGGGAGCCCTAGCATTAGCCTAGGGGAGCCCTAGCCTAAAACCTAGGGGTGCCCTAGCCTGAAGGCTAGGGGAGCCCTAGCCTTAGCCTAGGGGAGCCTAAGGCCTAGGGGTGCCCTAGCCTGAAGGCTAGGGTAGCCCTAGCCTTAGCCTAGGGGAGCCTAAAGCCTAGGGGTGCCCTAGCCTGAAGGCTAGGGGAGCCCTAGCCTTAGCCTAGGGGAGCCCTAGCCTAAAGCCTAGGGGTGCCCTAGCCTGAAGGCTAGGGGAGCCCTAGCCTTAGCCTAGGGGAGCCTAAGGCCTAGGGATGCCCTAGCCTGAAGGCTAGGGGAGCCCTAGCCTTAGCCTAGGGGAGCCTAAGGCCTAGGGGTGCCCTAGCCTGAAGGCGAGGGGAGCCCTAGCCTTAGCCTAGGGGAGCCTAAGGCCTAGGGGTGCCCTAGCCTGAAGGCGAGGGGAGCCCTAGCCTTAGCCTAGGGGAGCCTAAGGCCTAGGGGTGCCCTAGCCTGAAGGCTAGGGGAGCCCTAGCCTTAGCCTAGGGGAGCCTAAGGCCTAGGGGTGCCCTAGCCTGAAGGCTAGGGGAGCCCATGCCTTAGCCTAGGGGAGCCTAAGGCCTAGGGGTGCCCTAGCCTGAAGGCTAGGGGAGCCCTAGCCTTAGCCTAGGGGAGCCTAAGGCCTAGGGGTGCCCTAGCCTGAAGGCTAGGGGAGCCCTAGCCTTAGCCTAGGGGAGCCTAAGGCCTAGGGGTGCCCTAGCCTGAAGGCTAGGGGAGCCCTAGCCTTAGCCTAGGGGAGCCTAAGGCCTAGGGGTGCCCTAGCCTGAAGGCTAGGGGAGCCCAAGCCTTAGCCTAGGGGAGCCTAAGGCCTAGGGGTGCCCTAGCCTGAAGGCTAGGGGAGCCCTAGCCTTAGCCTAAGGGAGCCTAAGGCCTAGGGGTGCGCTAGCCTGAAGGCTAGGGGAGCCCTAGCCTTAGCCTAGGGGAGCCTAAGGCCTAGGGGTGCCCTAGCCTGAAGGCTAGGGGAGCCCTAGCCTTAGCCTAGGGGAGCCTAAAGCCTAGGGGTGTCCTAGCCTGAAGGCTAGGGGAGCCCTAGCCTTAGCCTAGGGGAGCCCTAGCCTAAAGGCTAGGGGTGCCCTAGCCTGAAGGCTAGGGGAGCCCTAGCCTTAGCCTAGGGGAGCCCTAGCCTTAGCCTAGGGGAGCCCTAGCCTAAAACCTAGTGGTGCCCTAGCCTGAAGGCTAGGGGAGACCTAGCCTTAGCCTAGGGGAGCCTAAGGCCTAGGGGTGCCCTAGCCTGAAGGCTCGGGGAGCCCAAGCCTTAGCCTAGGGGAGCCCTAGCCTAAAGCCTAGGGGTGCCCTAGCTTGAAGCCTAGGGGAGCCCTAGCCTTAGCCTAGGGGAGCCTAAAGCCTAGGAGTGCCCTAGCCTGAAGGCTAGGGGAGCCCTAGCCTTAGCCTAGGGGAGCCCTAGCCTAAAACCTAGGGGTGCCCTACCCTGAAGGCTAGGGGAGCCGTAGCCTTAGCCTAGGGGAGCCTAAAGCCTAGGGGTGCCCTAGCCTGAAGGCTAGGGGAGCCCTAGCCTTAGCCTAGGGGAGCCCTAGCCTAAAGCCTAGGGGTGCCCTAGCCTGAAGGCTAGGGGAGCCCTAGCCTTAGCCTAGGGGAGCCTAAGGCCTAGGGATGCCCTAGCCTGAAGGCTAGGGGAGCCCTAGCCTTAGCCTAGGGGAGCCTAAGGCCTAGGGGTGCCCTAGCCTGAAGGCGAGGGGAGCCCTAGCCTTAGCCTAGGGGAGCCTAAGGCCTAGGGGTGCCCTAGCCTGAAGGCGAGGGTAGCCCTAGCCTTAGCCTAGGGGAGCCTAAGGCCTAGGGGTGCCCTAGCCTGAAGGCTAGGGGAGCCCTAGCCTTAGCCTAGGGGAGCCTAAGGCCTAGGGGTGCCCTAGCCTGAAGGCTAGGGGAGCCCAAGCCTTAGCCTAGGGGAGCCTAAGGCCTAGGGGTGCCCTAGCCTGAAGGCTAGGGAGCCCTAGCCTTAGCCTAGGGGAGCCTAAGGCCTAGAGGTGCCCTAGCCTGAAGGCTAGGGGAGCCCTAGCCTTAGCCTAGGGGAGCCTAAGGCCTAGGGGTGCCCTAGCCTGAAGGCTAGGGGAGCCCTAGCCTTAGCCTAGGGGAGCCTAAGGCCTAGGGGTGCCCTAGCCTGAAGGCTAGGGGAGCCCTAGCCTTAGCCTAGGGGAGCCTAAGGCCTAGGGGTGCCCTAGCCTGAAGGCTCGGGGAGCCCAAGCCTTAGCCTAGGGGAGCCCTAGCCTAAAGCCTAGGGGTGCCCTAGCCTGAAGGCTAGGGCAGCCCTAGCCTTAGCCTAGGGGAGCCTAAAGCCTAGGAGTGCCCTAGCCTGAAGGCTAGGGGAGCCCTAGCCTTAGCCTAGGGGAGCCCTAGCCTAAAACCTAGGGGTGCCCTAGCCTGAAGGCTAGGGGAGCCCTAGCCTTAGCCTAGGGGAGCCTAAAGCCTAGGGGTGCCCTAGCCTGAAGGCTAGGGGAGCCCTAGCCTTAGCCTAGGGGAGCCCTAGCCTAAAGCCTAGGGGTGCCCTAGCCTGAAGGCTAGGGGAGCCCTAGCCTTAGCCTTGGGGAGCCCTAGCCTTAGCCTAGGGGAGCCCTAGCCTTAGCCTAGGGGAGCCCTAGCCTAAAGCCTAGGGGTGCCCTAGCCTGAAGGCTAGGGGAGCCCTAGCCTTAGCCTAGGGGAGCCTAAAGCCTTGGGGTGCCCTAGCCTGAAGGCTAGGGGAGCCCTAGTCTTAGCCTAGGGGAGCCCTAGCCTAAAGCCTAGGGGTGCCCTAGCCTGAAGGCTAGGGGAGCCCTAGCCTTAGCCTAGGGGAGCCTAAAGCCTAGGGGTGCCCTAGCCTGAAGGCTAGGGGAGCCCTAGCCTTAGCCTAGGGGAGCCCTCGCCTAAAGCCTAGGGGTGCCCTAGCCTGAAGGCTAGGGGAGCCCTAGCCTTAGCCTAGGGGAGCCTAAAGCCTTCGGGTGCCCTAGCCTGAAGGCTAGGGGAGCCCTATCCTTAGCATAGGGGAGCCTAAAGCCTTGGGGTGCCCTAGCATGAAGGCTAGGGGAGCCCTAGCCTTAGCCTAGGGGAGCCCTAGCCTAAAGCCTAGGGGTGCCCTAGCCTGAAGGCTAGGGGAGACCTAGCCTTAGCCTAGGGTAGCCTAAAGCCTAGGGGTGCCCTAGCCTGAAGGCTAGGGGAGCCCTAGCCTTAGCCTAGGGGAGCCTAAAGCCTAGGGGTGCCCTAGCCTGAAGGCTAGGGGAGCCCTAGCCTTAG
Organism: Tenrec ecaudatus; assembly: GCF_050624435.1. NCBI lineage: Eukaryota > Metazoa > Chordata > Mammalia > Afrosoricida > Tenrecidae > Tenrec > Tenrec ecaudatus. The sequence continues at coordinate 161,205 of NW_027459650.1, forward strand.
CCTAGGGGAGCCCTAGCCTAAAGCCTAGGGGTGCCCTAGCCTGAAGGCTAGGGGAGCCCTAGCCTTAGCCTAGGGGAGCCAAAAGCCTAGGGGTGCCCTAGCCTGAAGGCTAGGGAAGCCTAGCCTTAGCCTAGGGGAGCCCTAGCCTAAAGCCTAGGGGTGCCCTAGCCTTAAGGCTAGGGGAGCCCTAGCCTTAGCCTAGGGGAGCCCTAGCCTAAAACCTAGCGGTGCCCTAGCCTGAAGGCTAGGGGAGCCCTAGCCTTAGCCTAGGGGAGCCTAAAGCCTAGCGGTGCCCTAGCCTGAAGTCTAGGGGAGCCCTAGCCTTAGCCTAGGGGAGCCCTAGCCTAAAGCCTAGGGGTGCCCTAGCCTGAAGGCTAGGGGAGCCCTAGCCTTAGCCTTGGGGAGCCCTAGCCTTAGCCTAGGGGAGCCCTAGCCTTAGCCTAGGGGAGCCTAAAGCCTAGGGGTGCCCTAGCCTGAAGGCTAGGGGAGCCCTAGCCTTAGCCTAGGGGAGCCCTAGCCTAAAGCCTAGGGGTGCCCTAGCCTGAAGGCTAGGGGAGCCCTAGCCTTAGCCTAGGGGAGCCTAAAGCCTTGGGGTGCCCTAGCCTGAAGGCTAGGGGAGCCCTAGTCTTAGCCTAGGGGTAGCCCTAGCCTAAAGCCTAGGTGTGCCCTAGCCTGAAGGCTAGGGGAGTCCTAGCCTTAGCCTAGGGGAGCCTAAAGCCTAGGGGTGCCCTAGCCTGAAGGCTAGGGGAGCCCTAGCCTTAGCCTAGGGGAGCCCTAGCCTAAAGCCTAGGGGTGCCCTAGCCTGAAGGCTAGGGGAGCCCTAGCCTTAGCCTAGGGGAGCCTAAAGCCTTCGGGTGCCCAAGCCTGAAGGCTAGGGGAGCCCTAGCCTTAGCATAGGGGAGCCTAAAGCCTTGGGGTGCCCTAGCCTGAAGGCTAGGGGAGCCCTAGCCTTAGCCTAGGGGAGCCCTAGCCTAAAGCCTAGGGGTGCCCTAGCCTGAAGGCTAGGGGAGCCCTAGCCTTAGCCTAGGGTAGCCTAAAGCCTAGGGGTGCCCTAGCCTGAAGGCTAGGGGAGCCCTAGCCTTAGCCTAGGGGAGCCCTAGCCTAAAGCCTAGGGGTGCCCTAGCCTGAAGGCTAGGGGAGCCCTAGCCTTAGCCTAGGGGAGCCAAAAGCCTAGGGGTGCCCTAGCCTGAAGGCTAGGGGAGCCTAGCCTTAGCCTAGGGGAGCCCTAGCCTAAAGCCTAGGGGTGCCCTAGCCTTAAGGCTAGGGGAGCCCTAGCCTTAGCCTAGGGGAGCCTAAAGCCTAGGGGTGCCCTAGCCTGAAGGCTAGGGGAGCCCTAGCCTTAGCCTAGGGGAGCCCTAGCCTAAAGCCTAGGGGTGCCCTAGCCTGAAGGCTAGGGGAGCCCTAGCCTTAGCCTAGGGGAGCCTAAAGCCTAGGGGTGCCTTAGCCTGAAGGCTAGGGGAGCCCTAGCCTTAGCCTAGGGGAGCCCTAGCCTAAAGCCTAGGGGTGCCCTAGCCTGAAGGCTAGGGGAGCCCTAGCCTTAGCCTAGGGGAGCCTAAAGCCTAGGGGTGCCCTAGCCAGAAGGATAGGGGAGCCCTAGCCTTAGCCTAGGGGTGCCTAAAGCTGAGGGGTACCCTAGCCTGAAACCTTGGGGAGCCCTAGCCTTAGCCTTGGGGAGCCTAAAGCCTAGGGGTGCCCTAGCCTGAAGGCTAGGGGAGCCCTAGCCTTAGCCTAGGGGAGCCCTAGTCTAAAGCCTAGGGGTGCCCTGGCCTGAAGGCTAGGGGAGACCTAGCCTTAGCCTAGGGGAGCCTAAGGCCTAGGGGTGCACTAGCCTGAAGGCGAGGGGTGCCCTAGCCTTAGCCTAGGGGTGCCTAAGGCCTAGGGGTGCCCTAGCCTGAAGGCGAGGGGAGCCCTAGCCTTAGCCTAGGGGAGCCTAAGGCCTAGGGGTGCCCTAGCCTGAAGGCGAGGGGAGCCTTAGCCTTAGCCTAGGGGAGCCTAAGGCCTAGGGGTGCCCTAGCCTGAAGGCTAGGGGAGCCCTAGCCTTAGCCTAGGGGAGCCCTAGCCTAAGGCCTAGGGGTGCCCTAGCCTGAAGGCTAGGGGAGCACTAGCCTTAGCCTAGGGGAGCCCTAGCCTAAGGCCTAGGGGTGCCCTAGCCTGAAGGCTAGGGGAGCCCTAGCCTTAGCCTAGGGGAGCCTAAGGCCTAGGGGTGCCCTAGCCTGAAGGCGAGGGGAGCCCTAGCCTTAGCCTAGGGGAGCCTAAGGCCTAGGGGTGCCCTAGCCTGAAGGCGAGGGGAGCCCTAGCCTTAGCCTAGGGGAGCCTAAGGCCTAGGGGTGCCCTAGCCTGAAGGCTAGGGGAGCCCTAGCCTTAGCCTAGGGGAGCCTAAGGCCTAGGGGTGCCCTAGCCTGAAGGCTAGGGGAGCCCTAGCCTTAGCCTAGGGGAGCCTAAAGCCTAGGGGTGCCCTAGCCTGAAGGCTAGGGGAGCCCTAGCCTTAGCCTAGTGGAGCCCTAGCCTAAAGCCTAGGGGTGCCCTAGCCTGAAGGCTAGGGGAGCCCTAGCCTTAGCCTAGGGGAGCCCTAGCCTAAAACCTAGGGGTGCCCTAGCCTGAAGGCTAGGGGAGCCCTAGCCTTAGCCTAGGGGAGCCTAAGGCCTAGGGGTGCCCTAGCCTGAAGGCTCGGGGAGCCCAAGCCTTAGCCTAGGGGAGCCCTAGCCTAAAGCCTAGGGGTGCCCTAGCTTGAAGCCTAGGGGAGCCCTAGCCTTGGCCTAGGGGAGCCTAAAGCCTAGGAGTGCCCTAGCCTGAAGGCTAGGGGAGCCCAAGCCTTAGCCTAGGGGAGCCCTAGCCTAAAGCCTAGGGGTGCCCTAGCCTGAAGGCTAGGGGAGCCCTAGCCTTAGCCTAGGGGAGCCCTAGCCTAAAACCTAGGGGTGCCCTAGCCTGAAGGCTAGGGGAGCCCTAGCCTTAGCCTAGGGGAGCCTAAAGCCTAGGGGTGCCCTAGCCTGAAGGCTAGGGGAGCCCAAGCCTTAGCCTAGGGGAGCCCTAGCCTAAAGCCTAGGGGTGCCCTAGCCTGAAGGCTAGGGGAGCCCTAGCCTTAGCCTAGGGGAGCCTAAGGCCTAGGGATGCCCTAGCCTGAAGGCTAGGGGAGCCCTAGCCTTAGCCTAGGGGAGCCTAAGGCCTAGGGGTGCCCTAGCCTGAAGGCGAGGGGAGCCCTAGCCTTAGCCTAGGGGAGCCTAAGGCCTAGGGGTGCCCTAGCCTGAAGGCGAGTGGAGCCCTAGCCTTAGCCTAGGGGAGCCTAAGGCCTAGGGGTGCCCTAGCCTGAAGGCTAGGGGAGCCCTAGCCTTAGCCTAGGGGAGCTTAAGGCCTAGGGGTGCCCTAGCCTGAAGGCTAGGGGAGCCCTAGCCTTAGCCTAGGGGAGTAAAGCCTAGGGGTGCCCTAGCCAGAAGGCTAGGGGAGCCCTAGCCTTAGCCTAGGGGTGCCTAAAGCTGAGGGGTGCCCTAGCCTGAAACCTTGGGGAGCCCTAGCCTTAGCCTTGGGGAGCCTAAAGCCTAGGGGTGCCCTAGCCTGAAGGCTAGGGGAGCCCTAGTCTTAGCCTAGGGGAGCCCTAGTCTAAAGCCTAGGGGTGCCCTGGCCTGAAGGCTAGGGGAGCCCTAGCCTTAGCCTAGGGGAGCCTAAAGCCTAGGGGTGCCCTAGCCTGAAGGCTAGGGGAGCCCAAGCCTTAGCCTAGGGGAGCCCTAGCCTAAAGCCTAGGGGTGCCCTGGCCTGAAGGCTAGGGGAGCCCTAGCCTTAGCCTAGGGGAGCCTAAAGCCTAGGGGTGCCCTAGCCTGAAGGCTAGGGGAGCCCTAGCCTTAGCCTAGGGGAGCCTAAGGCCTAGGGGTGCCCTAGCCTGAAGGCGAGGGGAGCCCTAGCCTTAGCCTAGGGGAGCCTAAGGCCTAGGGGTGCCCTAGCCTGAAGGCGAGTGGAGCCCTAGCCTTAGCCTAGGGGAGCCTAAGGCCTAGGGGTGCCCTAGCCTGAAGGCTAGGGGAGCCCTAGCCTTAGCCTAGGGGAGCTTAAGGCCTAGGGGTGCCCTAGCCTGAAGGCTAGGGGAGCCCAAGCCTTAGCCTAGGGGAGCCTAAGGCCTAGGGGTGCCCTAGCCTGAAGGCTAGGGGAGCCCTAGCCTTAGCCTAGGGGAGCCTAAGGCCTAGGGGTGCCCTAGCCTGAAGGCTAGGGGAGCCCTAGCCTTAGCCTAGGGGAGCCTAAGGCCTAGGGGTGCCCTAGCCTGAAGGCTAGGGGAGCCCTAGCCTTAGCCTAGGGGAGCCTAAGGCCTAGGGGTGCCCTAGCCTTAAGGCTAGGAGAGGCCTAGCCTTAGCCTAGGGGAGCCTAAGGCCTAGGGGTGCCCTAGCCTGAAGGCTCAGGGAGCCCAAGCCTTAGCCTAGGGGAGCCCTAGCCTAAAGCCTAGGGGTGCCCTAGGCTGAAGGCTAGGGGAGCCCTAGCCTTAGCCTAGGGGAGCCTAAAGCCTAGGAGTGCCCTAGCCTGAAGGCTAGGGGAGCCCTAGCCTTAGCCTAGGGGAGCGCTAGCCTAAAACCTAGGTGTGCCCTAGCCTGAAGGCTAGGGGAGTCCTAGCCTTAGCCTAGGGGAGCCTAAAGCCTAGGGGTGCCCTAGCCTGAAGGCTAGGGGAGTCCTAGCCTTAGCCTAGGGGAGCCCTAGCCTAAAGCCTAGGGGTGCCCTAGCCTGAAGGCTAGGGGAGCCCTAGCCTTAGCCTAGGGGAGCCTAAAGCCTAGGGGTGCCCTAGCCTGAAGGCTAGGGGAGCCCTAGCCTTAGCCTAGGGGAGCCCTAGCCTTAGCCTAGGGGAGCCCTAGCCTTAGCCTAGGGGAGCCTAAAGCCTAGGGGTGCCCTAGCCTGAAGGCTAGGGGAGCCCTAGCCTTAGCCTAGGGGAGCCCTAGCCTAAAGCCTAGGGGTGCCCTAGCCTGAAGGCTAGGGGAGCCCTAGCCTTAGCCTAGGGGAGCCTAAAGCCTTGGGGTGCCCTAGCCTGAAGGCTAGGGGAGCCCTAGTCTTAGCCTAGGGGAGACCTATCCTAAAGCCTAGGGGTGCCCTAGCCTGAAGGCTAGGGGAGCCCTAGCCTTAGCCTAGGGGAGCCCTAGCCTAAAGCCTAGGGGTGCCCTAGCCTGAAGGCTAGGGGAGCCCTAGCCTTAGCCTAGGGGAGCCTAAAGCCTTCGGGTGCCCTATCCTGAAGGCTAGGGGAGCCCTAGCCTTAGCCTAGGGGAGCCTAAAGCCTTGGGGTGCCCTAGCCTGAAGGCTAGGGGAGCCCTAGTCTTAGCCTAGGGGAGCCCTAGCCTAAAGCCTAGGGGTGCCCTAGCCTGAAGGCTAGGGGAGCCCTAGACTTAGCCTAGGGTAGCCTAAAGCCTAGGGGTGCCCTAGCCTGAAGGCTAGGGGAGCCCTAGCCTTAGCCTAAGGGAGCCCTACCTAAGGCCTAGGGGTGCCCTAGCCTGAAGGCTAGGGGAGCCCTAGCCTTAGACTAGGGGAGCCTAAAGCCTAGGGGTGCCCTAGCCTGAAGGCTAGGGGAGCCCTAGCCTTAGCCTAGGGGAGCCCTAGCCTAAAACCTAGGGGTGCCCTAGCCTGAAGGCTAGGGTAGCCCTAGCCTTAGACTAGGGGAGCCTAAAGCCTAGGGGTTTCCTAGCCTGAAGGCTAGGGGAGCCCTAGCCTTAGCCTAGGGGAGCCCTAGCCTAAAGCCTAGTGGTGCCTTAGCCTGAAGGCTAGGGGAGCCCTAGCCTTAGCCTAGGGTAGCCTAAAGCCTAGGGGTGCCTTAGCCTGAAGGCTAGGGGAGCCCTAGCCTAAAGCCTAGGGGTGCCCTAGCCTGAAGGCTAGGGGAGCCCTAGCCTTAGCCTAGGGGAGCCAAAAGCCTAGGGGTGCCCTAGCCTGAAGGCTAGGGGATCCTAGCCTTAGCCTAGGGGAGCCCTAGCCTAAAGCCTAGGGGTGCCCTAGCCTTAAGGCTAGGGGAGCCCTAGCCTTAGCCTAGGGGAGCCTAAAGCCTAGGGGTGCCCTAGCCTGAAGGCTAGGGGAGCCCTAGCCTTAGCCTAGGGGAGCCTAAAGCCTAGGGGTGCCTTAGCCTGAAGGCTAGGGGAGCCCTAGCCTTAGCCTAGGGGAGCCCTAGCCTAAAGCCTAGGGGTGCCCTAGCCTGAATGCTAGGGGAGCCCTAGCCTTAGCCTAGGGGAGCCTAAAGCCTAGGGGTGCCCTAGCCAGAAGGCTAGGGGAGCCCTAGCCTTAGCCTTTTTGGTGCCTAAAGCTGAGGGGTGCCCTAGCCTGAAACCTTGGGGAGCCCTAGCCTTAGCCTTGGGGAGCCTAAAGCCTAGGGGTGCCCTAGCCTGAAGGCTAGGGGAGCCCTAGCCTTAGCCTAGGGGAGCCCTAGTCTAAAGCCTAGGGGTGCCCTGGCCTGAAGGCTAGGGGAGACCTAGCCTTAGCCTAGGGGAGCCTAAGGCCTAGGGGTGCCCTAGCCTGAAGGCGAGGGGTGCCCTAGCCTTAGCCTAGGGGTGCCTAAGGCCTAGGGGTGCCCTAGCCTGAAGGCGAGGGGAGCCCTAGCCTTAGCCTAGGGGAGCCTAAGGCCTAGGGGTGCCCTAGCCTGAAGGCGAGGGGAGCCTTAGCCTTAGCCTAGGGGAGCCTAAGGCCTAGGGGTGCCCTAGCCTGAAGGCTAGGGGAGCCCTAGCCTTAGCCTAGGGGAGCCCTAGCCTAAGGCCTAGGGGTTCCCTAGCCTGAAGGCTAGGGGAGCCCTAGCCTTAGCCTAGGGGAGCCCTAGCCTAAGGCCTAGGGGTGCCCTAGCCTGAAGGCTAGGGGAGCCCTAGCCTTAGCCTAGGGGAGCCTAAGGCCTAGGGGTGCCCTAGCCTGAAGGCGAGGGGAGCCCTAGCCTTAGCCTAGGGGAGCCTAAGGCCTAGGGGTGCCCTAGCCTGAAGGCGAGGGGAGCCCTAGCCTTAGCCTAGGGGAGCCTAAGGCCTAGGGGTGCCCTAGCCTGAAGGCTAGGGGAGCCCTAGCCTTAGCCTAGGGGAGCCTAAGGCCTAGGGGTGCCCTAGCCTGAAGGCTAGGGGAGCCCAAGCCTTAGCCTAGGGGAGCCTAAGGCCTAGGGGTGCCCTAGCCTGAAGGCTAGGGGAGCCCTAGCCTTAGCCTAGGGGAGCCTAAAGCCTAGGGGTGCCCTAGCCTGAAGGCTAGGGGAGCCCTAGCCTTAGCCTAGTGGAGCCCTAGCCTAAAGCCTAGGGGTGCCCTAGCCTGAAGGCTAGGGGAGCCCTAGCCTTAGCCTAGGGGAGCCCTAGCCTAAAACCTAGGGGTGCCCTAGCCTGAAGGCTAGGGGAGCCCTAGCCTTAGCCTAGGGGAGCCTAAGGCCTAGGGGTGCCCTAGCCTGAAGGCTCGGGGAGCCCAAGCCTTAGCCTAGGGGAGCCCTAGCCTAAAGCCTAGGGGTGCCCTAGCCTGAAGGCTAGGGGAGCCCTAGCCTTAGCCTAGGGGAGCCTAAGGCCTAGGGATGCCCTAGCCTGAAGGCTAGGGGAGCCCTAGCCTTAGCCTAGGGGAGCCTAAGGCCTAGGGGTGCCCTAGCCTGAAGGCGAGGGGAGCCCTAGCCTTAGCCTAGGGGAGCCTAAGGCCTAGGGGTGCCCTAGCCTGAAGGCGAGTGGAGCCCTAGCCTTAGCCTAGGGGAGCCTAAGGCCTAGGGGTGCCCTAGCCTGAAGGCTAGGGGAGCCCTAGCCTTAGCCTAGGGGAGCTTAAGGCCTAGGGGTGCCCTAGCCTGAAGGCTAGGGGAGCCCAAGCCTTAGCCTAGGGGAGCCTAAGGCCTAGGGGTGCCCTAGCCTGAAGGCTAGGGGAGCCCTAGCCTTAGCCTAGGGGAGCCTAAGGCCTAGGGGTGCCCTAGCCTGAAGGCTAGGGGAGCCCTAGCCTTAGCCTAGGGGAGCCTAAGGCCTAGGGGTGCCCTAGCCTGAAGGCTAGGGTAGCCCTAGCCTTAGCCTAGGGGAGCCTAAGGCCTAGGGGTGCCCTAGCCTTAAGGCTAGGAGAGCCCTAGCCTTAGCCTAAGGGAGCCTAAGGCCTAGGGGTGCCCTAGCCTGAAGGCTCGGGGAGCCCAAGCCTTAGCCTAGGGGAGCCCTAGCCTAAAGCCTAGGGGTGCCCTAGCCTGAAGGCTAGGGGAGCCCTAGCCTTAGCCTAGGGGAGCCTAAAGCCTAGGAGTGCCCTAGCCTGAAGGCTAGGGGAGCCCTAGCCTTAGCCTAGGGGAGCGCTAGCCTAAAACCTAGGTGTGCCCTAGCCTGAAGGCTAGGGGAGTCCTAGCCTTAGCCTAGGGGAGCCTAAAGCCTAGGGGTGCCCTAGCCTGAAGGCTAGGGGAGTCCTAGCCTTAGCCTAGGGGAGCCCTAGCCTAAAGCCTAGGGGTGCCCTAGCCTGAAGGCTAGGGGAGCCCTAGCCTTAGCCTAGGGGAGCCTAAAGCCTAGGGGTGCCCTAGCCTGAAGGCTAGTGGAGCCCTAGCCTTAGCCTAGGGGAGCCCTAGCCTTAGCCTAGGGGAGCCCTAGCCTTAGCCTAGGGGAGCCTAAAGCCTAGGGGTGCCCTAGCCTGAAGGCTAGGGGAGCCCTAGCCTTAGCCTAGGGGAGCCCTAGCCTAAAGCCTAGGGGTGCCCTAGCCTGAAGGCTAGGGGAGCCCTAGCCTTAGCCTAGGGGAGCCTAAAGCCTTGGGGTGCCCTAGCCTGAAGGCTAGGGGAGCCCTAGTCTTAGCCTAGGGGAGACCTATCCTAAAGCCTAGGGGTGCCCTAGCCTGAAGGCTAGGGGAGCCCTAGCCTTAGCCTAGGGGAGCCCTAGCCTAAAGCCTAGGGGTGCCCTAGCCTGAAGGCTAGGGGAGCCCTAGCCTTAGCCTAGGGGAGCCTAAAGCCTTCGGGTGCCCTATCCTGAAGGCTAGGGGAGCCCTAGCCTTAGCCTAGGGGAGCCTAAAGCCTTGGGGTGCCCTAGCCTGAAGGCTAGGGGAGCCCTAGCCTTAGCCTAGGGGAGCCCTAGCCTAAAGCCTAGGGGTGCCCTAGCCTGAAGGCTAGGGGAGCCCTAGACTTAGCCTAGGGTAGCCTAAAGCCTAGGGGTGCCCTAGCCTGAAGGCTAGGGGAGCCCTAGCCTTAGCCTAAGGGAGCCCTACCTAAGGCCTAGGGGTGCCCTAGCCTGAAGGCTAGGGGAGCCCTAGCCTTAGACTAGGGGAGCCTAAAGCCTAGGTGTGCCCTAGCCTGAAGGCTAGGGGAGCCCTAGCCTTAGCCTAGGGGAGCCCTAGCCTAAAACCTAGGGGTGCCCTAGCCTGAAGGCTAGGGTAGCCCTAGCCTTAGACTAGGGGAGCCTAAAGCCTAGGGGTTTCCTAGCCTGAAGGCTAGGGGAGCCCTAGCCTTAGCCTAGGGGAGCCCTAGCCTAAAGCCTAGTGGTGCCCTAGCCTGAAGGCTAGGGGAGCCCTAGCATTAGCCTAGGGGAGCCTAAAGCCTAGGGGTGCCCTAGCCTGAAGGCTAGGGGAGCCCTAGCCTTAGCCTAGGGGAGCCCTAGCCTAAAGCCTAGGGGTGCCCTAGCCTGAAGGCTATGGGAACCCTAGCCTTAGCCTAGGGGATTCTAAAGCCTAGGGGTGCCCTAGCCTAAAGCCTAGGGGTGCCCTAGCCTGAAGGCTAGGGGAGCCCTAGCCTTAGCCTAGGGGAGCCTAAAGCCTAGGGGTGCCCTAGCCTGAAGGCTAGGGGAGCCCTAGCCTTAGCCTAGGGGAGCCCTAGCCTAAAGCCTAGGGGTGCCCTAGCCTGAAGGCTAGGGGAGCCCTAGCCTTAGCCTAGGGGAGCCTAAAGCCTAGGGGTGCCCTAGCCTGAAGGCTAGGGGAGCCTAGCCTTAGCCTAGGGGAGCCCTAGCCTAAAGCCTAGGGGTGCCCTAGCCTTAAGGCTAAGGGAGCCCTAGCCTTAGCCTATGGGAGCCTAAAGCCTAGGGGTGCCCTAGCCTGAAGGCTAGGGGAGCCCTAGCCTTAGCCTAGGGAGCCCTAGCCTAAAGCCTAGGGGTGCCCTAGCCTGAAGGCTAGGGGAGCCCTAGCCTAAGCCTAGGGGAGCCTAAAGCCTAGGGGTGCCTTAGCCTGAAGGCTAGGGGAGCCCTAGCCTTAGCCTAGGGGAGCCCTAGCCTAAAGCCTAGGGGTGCCCTAGCCTGAAGGCTAGGGGAGCCCTAGCCTTAGCCTAGGGGTGCATAAAGCTGAGGGATGCCCAGGCCTGAAAGCTTGCGGAGCCCTAGCCTTAGCCTTGGGGAGCCTAAAGCCTAGGGGTGCCCTAGCCTGAAGGCTAGGGGAGCCCTAGCCTTAGCCTAGGGGTGCCTAAAGCCTAGGGGTGCCCTAGCCTGAAGGCTAGGGGAGCCTAGCCTTAGCCTAGGGGAGCCCTAGCCTTAGCCTAGGGGAGCCTAAAGCCTAGGGGTGCCCTAGCCTGAAGGCTAGGGGAGCCCTAGCCTTAGCCTAGGGGAGCCCTAGTCTAAAGCCTAGGGGTGCCCTAGCCAGAAGGCTAGGGGAGCCCTAGCCTTAGCCTAGGGGAGCCTAAGGCCTAGGGGTGCCCTAGCCTGAAGGCGAGGGGTGCCCTAGCCTTAGCCTAGGGGTGCCTAAGGCCTAGGGGTGCCCTAGCCTGAAGGCGAGGGGAGCCCTAGCGTTAGCCTAGGGGAGCCTAAGGCCTAGGGGTGCCCTAGCCTGAAGGCGAGGGGAGCCCTAGCCTTAGCCTAGGGGAGCCTAAGGCCTAGGGGTGCCCTAGCCTGAAGGCTAGGGGAGCCCTAGCCTTAGCCTAGGGGAGCCCTAGCCTAAGGCCTAGGGGTGCCCTAGCCTGAAGGCTAGGGGAGCCCTAGCCTTAGCCTAGGGGAGCCTAAGGCCTAGGGGTGCCCTAGCCTGAAGGCGAGGGGAACCCTAGCCTTAGCCTAAGGGAGCCTAAGGCCTAGGGGTGCCCTAGCCTGAAGGCGAGGGGAGCCCTAGCCTTAGCCTAGGGGAGCCTAAGGCCTAGGGGTGCCCTAGCCTGAAGGCTAGCGGAGCCCTAGCCTTAGCCTAGGGGAGCCTAAGGCCTAGGGGTGCCCTAGCCTGAAGGCTAGGGGAGCCCAAGCCTTAGCCTAGGGGAGCCTAAGGCCTAGGGGTGCCCTAGCCTGAAGGCTAGGGGAGCCCTAGCCTTAGCCTAGGGGAGCCTAAGGCCTAGGGGTGCGCTAGCCTGAAGGCTAGGGGAGACCTAGACTTAGCCTAGGGGAGCCTAAGGCCTAGGGGTGCCCTAGCCTGAAGGCTAGGGGAGCCCTAGCCTTAGCCTAGGGGAGCCTAAAGCCTAGGGGTGCCCTAGCCTGAAGGCTAGGGGAGCCCTAGCCTTAGCCTAGGGGAGCCCTAGCCTAAAGCCTAGGGGTGCCCTAGCCTGAAGGCTAGGGGAGCCCTAGCCTTAGCCTAGGGGAGCCTAAAGCCTAGGGGTGCCCTAGCCTGAAGGCTAGGGGAGCCCTAGCCTTAGCCTAGGGGAGCCCTAGCCTAAAGCCTAGGGGTGCCCTAGCCTGAAGGCTAGGGGAGCCCTAGCCTTAGCCTAGGGGAGCCTAAGGCCTAGGGGTGCCCTAGCCTGAAGGCTAGGGGAGCCCAAGCCTTAGCCTAGGGGAGCCTAAGGCCTAGGGGTGCCCTAGCCTTAAGGCTAGGGGAGCCCTAGCCTTAGCCTAGGTGAGCCTAAGGCCTAGGGGTGCCCTAGCCTGAAGGCTAGGGGAGCCCTAGCCTTAGCCTAGGGGAGCCTAAGGCCTAGGGGTGCCCTTGCCTGAAGGCGAGGGGAGCCCTAGCCTTAGCCTAGGGGAGCCTAAGGCCTAGGGGTGCCCTAGCCTGAAGGCTAGGGGAGCCCTAGCCTTAGCCTAGGGGAGCCTAAGGCCTAGGGGTGCCCTAGCCTGAAGGCTAGATGAGCCCAAGCCTTAGCCTAGGGGAGCCTAAGGCCTAGGGGTGCCCTAGCCTGAAGGCTAGGGGAGCCCTAGCCTTAGCCTAGGGGAGCCTAAAGCCTAGGGGTGCCCTAGCCTGAAGGCTAGGGGAGCCCTAGCCTTAGCCTAGGGGAGCCCTAGCCTAAAGCCTAGGGGTGCCCTAGCCTGAAGGCTAGGGGAGCCCTAGCCTTAGCCTAGGGGAGCCCTAGCCTAAAACCTAGGGGTGCCCTAGCCTGAAGGCTAGGGGAGCCCTAGCCTTAGCCTAGGGGAGCCTAAGGCCTAGGGGTGCCCTAGCCTGAAGGCTCGGGGAGCCCAAGCCTTAGCCTAGGGGAGCCCTAGCCTAAAGCCTAGGGGTGCCCTAGCTTGAAGCCTAGGGGAGCCCTAGCCTTAGCCTAGGGGAGCCTAAAGCCTAGGAGTGCCCTAGCCTGAAGGCTAGGGGAGCCCTAGCCTTAGCCTAGGGGAGCCCTAGCCTAAAACCTAGGGGTACCCTAGCCTGAAGGCTAGGGGAGCCCAAGCCTTAGCCTAGGGTAGCCTAAAGCCTAGGGGTGCCCTAGCCTGAAGGCTAGGGGAGCCCTAGCCTTAGCCTAGGGGAGCCCTAGCCTAAAGCCTAGGGGTGCCCTAGCCTGAAGGCTAGGGGAGCCCTAGCCTTAGCCTAGGGGAGCCTAAGGCCTAGGGATGCCCTAGCCTGAAGGCTAGGGGAGCCCTAGCCTTAGCCTAGGGGAGCCTAAGGCCTAGGGGTACCCTAGCCTGAAGGCGAGGGGAGCCCTAGCCTTAGCCTAGGGGAGCCTAAGGCCTAGGGGTGCCCTAGCCTGAAGGCGAGTGGAGCCCTAGCCTTAGCCTAGGGGAGCCTAAGGCCTAGGCGTGCCCTAGCCTGAAGGCTAGGGGAGCCCTAGCCTTAGCCTAGGGGAGCTTAAGGCCTAGGGGTGCCCTAGCCTGAAGGCTAGGGGAGCCCAAGCCTTAGCCTAGGGGAGCCTAAGGCCTAAGGGTGCCCTAGCCTGAAGGCTAGGGGAGCCCTAGCCTTAGCCTAGGGGAGCCTAAGGCCTAGGGGTGCCCTAGCCTGAAGGCTAGGGGAGCCCTAGCCTTAGCCTAGGGGAGCCTAAGGCCTAGGGGTGCCCTAGCCTGAAGGCTAGGGGAGCCCTAGCCTTAGCCTAGGGGAGCCTAAGGCCTAGGGGTGCCCTAGCCTGAAGGCTAGGGGAGCCCTAGCCTTAGCCTAGGGGAGCCCTAGCCTAAAGCTTGGGGTGCCCTAGCCTGAAGGCTAGGGGAGCCCTAGCCTTAGCCTAGGGGAGCCTAAAGCCTAGGGGTGCCCTAGCCTGAAGGCTAGGGGAGCCCTAGCCTTAGCCTAGGGGAGCCCTAGCCTAAAGCCTAGGGGTGCCCTAGCCTGAAGGCTAGGGGAGCCCTAGCCTTAGCCTAGGGGAGCCTAAGGCCTAGGGGTGCCCTAGCCTGAAGGCTAGGGGAGCCCAAGCCTTAGCCTAGGGGAGCCTAAGGCCTAGGGGTGCCCTAGCCTTAAGGCTAGGGGAGCCCTAGCCTTAGCCTAGGTGAGCCTAAGGCCTAGGGGTACCCTAGCCTGAAGGCTAGGGGAGCCCTAGCCTTAGCTTAGGGGAGCCTAAGGCCTAGGGGTGCCCTAGCCTGAAGGCGAGGGGAGCCCTAGCCTTAGCCTAGGGGAGCCTAAGGCCTAGGGGTGCCCTAGCCTGAAGGCTAGGGGAGCCCTAGCCTTAGCCTAGGGGAGCCTAAGGCCTAGGGGTGCCCTAGCCTGAAGGCTAGGGGAGCCCAAGCCTTAGCCTAGGGGAGCCTAAGGCCTAGGGGTGCCCTAGCCTGAAGGCTAGGGGAGCCCTAGCCTTAGCCTAGGGGAGCCTAAAGCCTAGGGGTGCCCTAGCCTGAAGGCTAGGGGAGCCCTAGCCTTAGCCTAGGGGAGCCCTAGCCTAAAGCCTAGGGGAGCCCTAGCCTGAAGGCTAGGGGAGCCCTAGCCTTAGCCTAGGGGAGCCCTAGCCTAAAGCCTAGGGGAGCCCTAGCCTGAAGGCTAGGGGAGCCCTAGCCTTAGCCTAGGGGAGCCTAAGGCCAAGGGGTGCCCTAGCCTGAAGGCTAGGAGAGCCCTAGCCTTAGCCTAGGGGAGCCTAAGGCCTAGGGGTGCCCTAGCCTGAAGGCTCGGGGAGCCCAAGCCTTAGCCTAGGGGAGCCCTAGCCTAAAGCCTAGGGGTGCCCTAGCCTGAAGGCTAGGGGAGCCCTAGCCTTAGCCTAGGGGAACCTAAAGCCTAGGAGTGCCCTAGCCTGAAGGCTAGGGGAGCCCTAGCCTTAGCCTAGGGGAGCCCTAGCCTAAAACCTAGGTGTGCCCTAGCCTGAAGGCTAGGGGAGTCCTAGCCTTAGCCTAGGGGAGCCTAAAGCCTAGGGGTGCCCTAGCCTGAAGGCTAGGGGAGCCCTAGCCTTAGCCTAGGGGAGCCCTAGCCTAAAGCCTAGGGGTGCCCTAGCCTGAAGGCTAGGGGAGCCCTAGCCTTAGCCTAGGGGAGCCTAAAGCCTAGGGGTGCCCTAGCCTGAAGGCTAGGGGAGCCCTAGCCTTAGCCTAGGGGAGCCTAGCCTTAGCCTAGGGGAGCCCTAGCCTTAGCCTAGGGGAGCCTAAAGCCTAGGGGTGCCCTAGCCTGAAGGCTAGGGGAGCCCTAGCCTTAGCCTAGGGGAGCCCTAGCCTAAAGCCTAGGGGTGCCCTAGCCTGAAGGCTAGGGGAGCCCTAGCCTTAGCCTAGGGGAGCCTAAAGCCTTGGGGTGCCCTAGCCTGAAGGCTAGGGGAGCCCTAGTCTTAGCCTAGGGGAGACCTATCCTAAAGCCTAGGGGTGCCCTAGCCTGAAGGCTAGGGGAGCCCTAGCCTTAGCCTAGGGGAGCCTAAAGCCTAGGGGTGCCCTAGCCTGAAGGCTAGGGGAGCCCTAGCCTTAGCCTAGGGGAGCCCTAACCTAAAGCCTAGGGGTGCCCTAGCCTGAAGGCTAGGGGAGCCCTAGCCTTAGCCTAGGGGAGCCTAAAGCCTTCGGGTGCCCTATCCTGAAGGCTAGGGGAGCCCTAGCCTTAGCCTAGGGGAGCCTAAAGCCTTGGGGTGCCCTAGCCTGAAGGCTAGGGGAGCCCTAGCCTTAGCCTAGGGGAGCCCTAGCCTAAAGCCTAGGGGTGCCCTAACCTGAAGGCTAGGGGAGCCCTAGACTTAGCCTAGGGTAGCCTAAAGCCTAGGGGTGCCCTAGCCTGAAGGCTAGGGGAGCCCTAGCCTTAGCCTAAGGGAGCCCTACCTAAGGCCTAGGGGTGCCCTAGCCTGAAGGCTAGGGGAGCCCTAGCCTTAGACTAGGGGAGCCTAAAGCGTAGGGGTGCCCTAGCCTGAAGGCTAGGGGAGCCCTAGCCTTAGCCTAGGGGAGCCCTAGCCTAAAACCTAGGGGTGCCCTAGCCTGAAGGCTAGGGTAGCCCTAGCCTTAGACTAGGGGAGCCTAAAGCCTAGGGGTTTCCTAGCCTGAAGGCTAGGGGAGCCCTAGCCTTAGCCTAGGGGAGCCCTAGCCTAAAGCCTAGTGGTGCCCTAGCCTGAAGGCTAGGGGAGCCCTAGCATTAGCCTAGGGGAGCCTAAAGCCTAGGGGTGCCCTAGCCTGAAGGCTAGGGGAGCCCTAGCCTTAGCCTAGGGGAGCCCTAGCCTAAAGCCTAGGGGTGCCCTAGCCTGAAGGCTAGGGGAGCCCTAGCCTTAGCCTAGGGGATTCTAAAGCCTAGGGGTGCCCTAGCCTAAAGCCTAGGGGTGCCCTAGCCTGAAGGCTAGGGGAGCCCTAGCCTTAGCCTAGGGGAGCCTAAAGCCTAGGGGTGCCCTAGCCTGAAGGCTAGGGGAGCCCTAGCCTTAGCCTAGGGGAGCCCTAGCCTAAAGCCTAGGGGTGCCCTAGCCTGAAGGCTAGGGAAGCCCTAGCCTTAGCCTAGGGGAGCCTAAAGCCTAGGGGTGCCCTAGCCTGAAGTTTAGGGGAGCCTAGCCTTAGCCTAGGGGAGCCCTAGCCTAAAGCCTAGGGGTGCCCTAGCCTTAAGGCTAAGGGAGCCCTAGCCTTAGCCTAGGGGAGCCTAAAGCCTAGGGGTGCCCTAGCCTGAAGGCTAGGGGAGCCCTAGCCTTAGCCTAGGGGAGCCTAAAGCCTAGGGGTGCCTTAGCCTGAAGGCTAGGGGAGCCCTAGCCTTAGCCTAGGGGAGCCCTAGCCTAAAGCCTAGGGGTGCCCAAGCCTGAAGGCTAGGGGAGCCCTAGCCTTAGCCTAGGGGAGCCTAAAGCCTAGGGGTGCCCTAGCCAGAAGGCTAGGGGAGCCCTAGCCTTAGCCTAGGGGTGCATAAAGCTGAGGGATGCCCTAGCCTGAAAGCTTGCGGAGCCCTAGCCTTAGCCTTGGGGAGCCTAAAGCCTAGGGGTGCCCTAGCCTGAAGGCTAGGGGAGCCCTAGCCTTAGCCTAGGGGTGCCTAAAGCCTAGGGGTGCCCTAGCCTGAAGGCTAGGGGAGCCTAGCCTTAGCCTAGGGGAGCCCTAGCCTTAGCCTAGGGGAGCCTAAAGCCTAGGGGTGCCCTAGCCTGAAGGCTAGGGGAGCCCTAGCCTTAGCCTAGGGGAGCCCTAGTCTAAAGCCTAGGGGTGCCCTAGCCTGAAGGCTAGGGGAGCCCTAGCCTTAGCCTAGGGGAGCCTAAGGCCTAGGGGTGCCCTAGCCTGAAGGCGAGGGGTGCCCTAGCCTTAGCCTAGGGGTGCCTAAGGCCTAGGGGTGCCCTAGCCTGAAGGCGAGGGGAGCCCTAGCCTTAGCCTAGGGGAGCCTAAGGCCTAGGGGTGCCCTAGCCTGAAGGCTAGGGGAGCCCTAGCCTTAGCCTAGGGGAGCCCTAGCCTAAAGCCTAGGGGTGCCCTAGCCTGAAGGCTAGGGGAGCCCTAGCCTTAGCCTAGGGGAGCCTAAAGCCTAGGGGTGCCCTAGCCTGAAGGCTAGGGGAGCCCTAGCCTTAGCCTAGGGGATTCTAAAGCCTAGGGGTACCCTAGCCTAAAGCCTAGAGGTGCCCTAGCCTGAAGGCTAGGGGAGCCCTAGCCTTAGCCTAGGGGAGCCTAAAGCCTAGGGGTGCCCTAGCCTGAAGGCTAGGGGAGCCCTAGCCTTAGCCTAGGGGAGCCCTAGCCTAAAGCCTAGGGGTGCCCTAGCCTGAAGGCTAGGGGAACCCTAGCCTTAGCCTAGGGGAGCCTAAAGCCTAGGGGTGCCCTAGCCTGAAGGCTAGGGGAGCCTAGACTTAGCCTAGGGGAGCCCTAGCCTAAAGCCTAGGGGTGCCCTAGCCTTAAGGCTAAGGGAGCCCTAGCCTTAGCCTAGGGGAGCCTAAAGCCTAGGGGTGCCCTAGCCTGAAGGCTAGGGGAGCCCTAGCCTTAGCCTAGGGAGCCCTAGCCTAAAGCCTAGGGGTGCCCTAGCCTGAAGGCTAGGGGAGCCCTAGCCTTAGCCTAGGGAAGCCTAAAGCCTAGGGGTGCCTTAGCCTGAAGGCTAGGGGAGCCCTAGCCTTAGCCTAGGGGAGCCCTAGCCTAAAGCCTAGGGGTGCCCTAGCCTGAAGGCTAGGGGAGCCCTAGCCTTAGCCTAGGGGAGCCTAAAGCCTAGGGGTGCCCTAGCCAGAAGGCTAGGGGAGCCCTAGCCTTAGCCTAGGGGTGCATAAAGCTGAGGGATGCCCTAGCCTGAAAGCTTGCGGAGCCCTAGCCTTAGCCTTGGGGAGCCTAAAGCCTAGGGGTGCCCTAGCCTGAAGGCTAGGGGAGCCCTAGCCTTAGCCTAGGGGTGCCTAAAGCCTAGGGGTGCCCTAGCCTGAAGGCTAGGGGAGCCTAGCCTTAGCCTAGGGGAGCCCTAGCCTTAGCCTAGTGGAGCCTAAAGCCTAGGGGTGCCCTCGCCTGAAGGCTAGGGGAGCCCTAGCCTTAGCCTAGGGGAGCCCTAGTCTAAAGCCTAGGGGTGCCCTAGCCTGATGGCTAGGGGAGCCCTAGCCTTAGCCTAGGGGAGCCTAAGGCCTAGGGGTGCCCTAGCCTGAAGGCGAGGGGTGCCCTAGCCTTAGCCTAGGGGTGCCTAAGGCCTAGGGGTGCCCTAGCCTGAAGGCGAGGGGAGCCCTAGCCTTAGCCAAGGGGAGCCTAAGGCCTAGGGGTGCCCTAGCCTGAAGGCGAGGGGAGCCCTAGCCTTAGCCTAGGGGAGCCTAAGGCCTAGGGGTGCCTAGCCTGAAGGCGAGGGGAGCCCTAGCCTTAGCCTAGGGGAGCCTAAGGCCTAGGGGTGCCTTAGCCTGAAGGCTAGCGGAGCCCTAGCCTTAGCCTAGGGGAGCCTAAGGCCTAGGGGTGCCCTAGCCTGAAGGCTAGGGGAGCCCAAGCCTTAGCCTAGGGGAGCCTAAGGCCTAGGGGTGCCCTAGCCTGAAGGCTAGGGGAGCCCTAGCCTTAGCCTAGGGGAGCCTAAGGCCTAGGGTGCGCTAGCCTGAAGGCTAGGGGAGCCCTAGCCTTAGCCTAGGGGAGCCTAAGGCCTAGGGGTGCCCTAGCCTGAAGGCTAGGGGAGCCCTAGCCTTAGCCTAGGGGAGCCTAAAGCCTAGGGGTGCCCTAGCCTGAAGGCTAGGGGAGCCCTAGCCTTAGCCTAGGGGAGCCCTAGCCTAAAGCCTAGGGGTGCCCTAGCCTGAAGGCTAGGGGAGCCCTAGCCTTAGCCTAGGGGAGCCTAAAGCCTAGGGGTGCCCTAGCCTGAAGGCTAGGGGAGCCCTAGCCTTAGCCTAGGGGAGCCCTAGCCTAAAGCCTAGGGGTGCCCTAGCCTGAAGGCTAGGGGAGCCCTAGCCTTAGCCTAGGGGAGCCTAAGGCCTAGGGGTGCCCTAGCCTGAAGGCTAGGGGAGCCCAAGCCTTAGCCTAGGGGAGCCTAAGGCCTAGGGGTGCCCTAGCCTTAAGGCTAGGGGAGCCCTAGCCTTAGCCTAGGTGAGCCTAAGGCCTAGGGGTGCCCTAGCCTGAAGGCTAGGGGAGCCCTAGCCTTAGCCTAGGGGAGCCTAAGGCCTAGGGGTGCCCTAGCCTGAAGGCTAGGGGAGCCCTAGCCTTAGCCTAGGGGAGCCTAAGGCCTAGGGGTGCCCTAGCCTGAAGGCTAGGGGAGCCCTAGCCTTAGCCTAGGGGAGCCTAAGGCCTAGGGTTGCCCTATCCTGAAGGCTAGGGGAGCCCTAGCCTTAGCCTAGGGGAGCCTAAGGCCTAGGGGTGCCCTAGCCTGAAGGCTAGGGGAGCCCAAGCCTTAGCCTAGGGGAGCGCTAGCCTAAAGCCTAGGGGTGCCCTAGCCTGAAGGCTTGGGGTGCCCTAGCCTTAGCCTAGGGGAGCCTAAAGCCTAGGGGTGCCCTAGCCTGAAGGCTAGGGGAGCCCTAGCTTAGCCTAGGGGAGCCGTAGCCTAAAACCTAGGGGTGCCCTAGCCTGAAGGCTAGGGGAGCACTAGCCTTAGCCTAGGGGAGCCTAAAGCCTAGGGGTGCCCTAGCCTGAAGGCTAGGGGAGCCCTAGCCTTGGCTTAGGGGAGCCCTAGCCTAAAGCCTAGGGGTGCCCTAGCCTGAAGGCTAGGGGAGTCCTAGCCTTAGCCTAGGGGAGCCTAAAGCCTAGGGGTGCCCTAGCCTGAAGGCTAGGGGAGCCCTAGCCTTAGCCTAGGGGAGTCTAAGGCCTAGGGGTGCCCTAGCCTGAAGGCTAGGGGAGCCAAGCCTTAGCCTAGGGGAGCCTAAAGCCTAGGGGTGTCCTAGCCTGAAGGCTAGGGGAGCCCTAGCCTTAGCCTAGGGGAGCCTACGGCCTAGGGGTGCCCTAGCCTGAAGGCTAGGGGAGCCCTAGCCTTAGCCTAGGGGAGCCTAAGGCCTAGGGGGGCCCTAGCCTGAAGGCTAGGGGAGCCCTAGCCTTAGCCTAGGGGAGCCTAAGGCCTACGGGGCCCTAGCCTGAAGGCTAGGGGAGCCCTAGCCTTAGCCTAGGGGAGCCTAAGACCTAGGGGTGCCCTAGCCTGAAGGCTAGGGGAGCCCTAGCCTTAGCCTAGGGGAGCCTAAGACCTAGGGGTGCCCTAGCCTGAAGGCTAGGGGAGCCCTAGCCTTAGCCTAGGGGAGCCTAAGGCCTAGGGGTGCCCTATCCTGAAGGCTAGGGGAGCCCTAGCCTTAGCCTAGGGGAGCCTAAGGCCTAGGGGTGCCCTAGCCTGAAGGCTAGGGGAGCCCAAGCCTTAGCCTAGGGGAGCCCTAGCCTAAAGCCTAGGGGTGCCCTAGCCTGAAGGCTTGGGGAGCCCTAGCCTTAGCCTAGGGGAGCCTAAAGCCTAGGGGTGCCCTAGCCTGAAGGCTAGGGGAGCCCTAGCCTTAGCCTAGGGGAGCAGTAGCCTAAAACCTAGGGGTGCCCTAGCCTGAAGGCTAGGGGAGCACTAGCCTTAGCCTAGGGGAGCCTAAAGCCTAGGGGTGCCCTAGCCTGAAGGCTAGGGGAGCCCTAGCCTTAGCTTAGGGGAGCCCTAACCTAAAGCCTAGAGGTGCCCTAGCCTGAAGGCTAGGGGAGTCCTAGCCTTAGCCTAGGGGAGCCTAAAGCCTAGGGGTGCCCTAGCCTGAAGGCTAGGGGAGCCCTAGCCTTAGCCTAGGGGAGTCTAAGGCCTAGGGGTGCCCTAGCCTGAAGGCTAGGGGAGCCCAAGCCTTAGCCTAGGGGAGCCTAAGGCCTAGGGGTGCCCTAGCCTGAAGGCTAGGGGAGCCCTAGCCTTAGCCTAGGGGAGCCTAAGGCCTAGGGGTGCCCTAGCCTGAAGGCTAGGGGAGCCCTAGCCTTAGTCTAGGGGAGCCTAAGGCCTAGGGGGGCCCTAGCCTGAAGGCTAGGGGAGCCCTAGCCTTAGCTTAGGGGAGCCTAAGGCCTACGGGGCCCTAGCCTGAAGGCTAGGGGAGCGCTAGCCTTAGCCTAGGGGAGCCTAAGGCCTAGGGGTGCCCTAGCCTGAAGGCTAGGGGAGCCCTAGCCTTAGCCTAGGGGAGCCTAAGGCCTAGGGGTGCCCTAGCCTGAAGGCTAGGGGAGCCCAAGCCTTAGCCTAGGGAAGCCTAAAGCCTAGGGGTGCCTTAGCCTGAAGGCTAGGGGAGCCCTAGCCTTAGCCTAGGGGAGCCCTAGCCTAAAGCCTAGGGGTGCCCTAGCCTGAAGGCTAGGGGAGCCCTAGCCTTAGCCTAGGGGAGCCTAAAGCCTAGGGGTGCCCTAGCCAGAAGGCTAGGGGAGCCCTAGCCTTAGCCTAGGGGTGCATAAAGCTGAGGGATGCCCTAGCCTGAAAGCTTGCGGAGCCCTAGCCTTAGCCTTGGGGAGCCTAAAGCCTAGGGGTGCCCTAGCCTGAAGGCTAGGGGAGCCCTAGCCTTAGCCTAGGGGTGCCTAAAGCCTAGGGGTGCCCTAGCCTGAAGGCTAGGGGAGCCTAGCCTTAGCCTAGGGGAGCCCTAGCCTTAGCCTAGTGGAGCCTAAAGCCTAGGGGTGCCCTCGCCTGAAGGCTAGGGGAGCCCTAGCCTTAGCCTAGGGGAGCCCTAGTCTAAAGCCTAGGGGTGCCCTAGCCTGAAGGCTAGGGGAGCCCTAGCCTTAGCCTAGGGGAGCCTAAGGCCTAGGGGTGCCCTAGCCTGAAGGCGAGGGGTGCCCTAGCCTTAGCCTAGGGGTGCCTAAGGCCTAGGGGTGCCCTAGCCTGAAGGCGAGGGGAGCCCTAGCCTTAGCCTAGGGGAGCCTAAGGCCTAGGGGTGCCCTAGCCTGAAGGCGAGGGGAGCCCTAGCCTTAGCCTAGGGGAGCCTAAGGCCTAGGGGTGCCTAGCCTGAAGGCGAGGGGAGCCCTAGCCTTAGCCTAGGGGAGCCTAAGGCCTAGGGGTGCCCTAGCCTGAAGGCTAGCGGAGCCCTAGCCTTAGCCTAGGGGAGCCTAAGGCCTAGGGGTGCCCTAGCCTGAAGGCTAGGGGAGCCCAAGCCTTAGCCTAGGGGAGCCTAAGGCCTAGGGGTGCCCTAGCCTGAAGGCTAGGGGAGCCCTAGCCTTAGCCTAGGGGAGCCTAAGGCCTAGGGGTGCGCTAGCCTGAAGGCTAGGGGAGCCCTAGCCTTAGCCTAGGGGAGCCTAAGGCCTAGGGGTGCCCTAGCCTGAAGGCTAGGGGAGCCCTAGCCTTAGCCTAGGGGAGCCTAAAGCCTAGGGGTGCCCTAGCCTGAAGGCTAGGGGAGCCCTAGCCTTAGCCTAGGGGAGCCCTAGCCTAAAGCCTAGGGGTGCCCTAGCCTGAAGGCTAGGGGAGCCCTAGCCTTAGCCTAGGGGAGCCTAAAGCCTAGGGGTGCCCTAGCCTGAAGGCTAGGGGAGCCCTAGCCTTAGCCTAGGGGAGCCCTAGCCTAAAGCCTAGGGGTGCCCTAGCCTGAAGGCTAGGGGAGCCCTAGCCTTAGCCTAGGGGAGCCTAAGGCCTAGGGGTGCCCTAGCCTGAAGGCTAGGGGAGCCCAAGCCTTAGCCTAGGGGAGCCTAAGGCCTAGGGGTGCCCTAGCCTTAAGGCTAGGGGAGCCCTAGCCTTAGCCTAGGTGAGCCTAAGGCCTAGGGGTGCCCTAGCCTGAAGGCTAGGGGAGCCCTAGCCTTAGCCTAGGGGAGCCTAAGGCCTAGGGGTGCCCTAGCCTGAAGGCTAGGGGAGCCCTAGCCTTAGCCTAGGGGAGCCTAAGGCCTAGGGGTGCCCTAGCCTGAAGGCTAGGGGAGCCCTAGCCTTAGCCTAGGGGAGCCTAAGGCCTAGGGTTGCCCTATCCTGAAGGCTAGGGGAGCCCTAGCCTTAGCCTAGGGGAGCCTAAGGCCTAGGGGTGCCCTAGCCTGAAGGCTAGGGGAGCCCAAGCCTTAGCCTAGGGGAGCGCTAGCCTAAAGCCTAGGGGTGCCCTAGCCTGAAGGCTTGGGGTGCCCTAGCCTTAGCCTAGGGGAGCCTAAAGCCTAGGGGTGCCCTAGCCTGAAGGCTAGGGGAGCCCTAGCTTAGCCTAGGGGAGCCGTAGCCTAAAACCTAGGGGTGCCCTAGCCTGAAGGCTAGGGGAGCACTAGCCTTAGCCTAGGGGAGCCTAAAGCCTAGGGGTGCCCTAGCCTGAAGGCTAGGGGAGCCCTAGCCTTGGCTTAGGGGAGCCCTAGCCTAAAGCCTAGGGGTGCCCTAGCCTGAAGGCTAGGGGAGTCCTAGCCTTAGCCTAGGGGAGCCTAAAGCCTAGGGGTGCCCTAGCCTGAAGGCTAGGGGAGCCCTAGCCTTAGCCTAGGGGAGTCTAAGGCCTAGGGGTGCCCTAGCCTGAAGGCTAGGGGAGCCAAGCCTTAGCCTAGGGGAGCCTAAAGCCTAGGGGTGTCCTAGCCTGAAGGCTAGGGGAGCCCTAGCCTTAGCCTAGGGGAGCCTACGGCCTAGGGGTGCCCTAGCCTGAAGGCTAGGGGAGCCCTAGCCTTAGCCTAGGGGAGCCTAAGGCCTAGGGGGGCCCTAGCCTGAAGGCTAGGGGAGCCCTAGCCTTAGCCTAGGGGAGCCTAAGGCCTACGGGGCCCTAGCCTGAAGGCTAGGGGAGCCCTAGCCTTAGCCTAGGGGAGCCTAAGACCTAGGGGTGCCCTAGCCTGAAGGCTAGGGGAGCCCTAGCCTTAGCCTAGGGGAGCCTAAGACCTAGGGGTGCCCTAGCCTGAAGGCTAGGGGAGCCCTAGCCTTAGCCTAGGGGAGCCTAAGGCCTAGGGGTGCCCTATCCTGAAGGCTAGGGGAGCCCTAGCCTTAGCCTAGGGGAGCCTAAGGCCTAGGGGTGCCCTAGCCTGAAGGCTAGGGGAGCCCAAGCCTTAGCCTAGGGGAGCCCTAGCCTAAAGCCTAGGGGTGCCCTAGCCTGAAGGCTTGGGGAGCCCTAGCCTTAGCCTAGGGGAGCCTAAAGCCTAGGGGTGCCCTAGCCTGAAGGCTAGGGGAGCCCTAGCCTTAGCCTAGGGGAGCAGTAGCCTAAAACCTAGGGGTGCCCTAGCCTGAAGGCTAGGGGAGCACTAGCCTTAGCCTAGGGGAGCCTAAAGCCTAGGGGTGCCCTAGCCTGAAGGCTAGGGGAGCCCTAGCCTTAGCTTAGGGGAGCCCTAACCTAAAGCCTAGAGGTGCCCTAGCCTGAAGGCTAGGGGAGTCCTAGCCTTAGCCTAGGGGAGCCTAAAGCCTAGGGGTGCCCTAGCCTGAAGGCTAGGGGAGCCCTAGCCTTAGCCTAGGGGAGTCTAAGGCCTAGGGGTGCCCTAGCCTGAAGGCTAGGGGAGCCCAAGCCTTAGCCTAGGGGAGCCTAAGGCCTAGGGGTGCCCTAGCCTGAAGGCTAGGGGAGCCCTAGCCTTAGCCTAGGGGAGCCTAAGGCCTAGGGGTGCCCTAGCCTGAAGGCTAGGGGAGCCCTAGCCTTAGTCTAGGGGAGCCTAAGGCCTAGGGGGGCCCTAGCCTGAAGGCTAGGGGAGCCCTAGCCTTAGCTTAGGGGAGCCTAAGGCCTACGGGGCCCTAGCCTGAAGGCTAGGGGAGCGCTAGCCTTAGCCTAGGGGAGCCTAAGGCCTAGGGGTGCCCTAGCCTGAAGGCTAGGGGAGCCCTAGCCTTAGCCTAGGGGAGCCTAAGGCCTAGGGGTGCCCTAGCCTGAAGGCTAGGGGAGCCCAAGCCTTAGCCTAGGGGAGCCCTAGCCTAAAGCCTAGGGGTGCCCTAGCCTGAAGGCTAGGGGAGCCCTAGCCTGGCCTAGGGGAGCCTAGAGCCTAGGGGTGCCCTAGCCTGAAGGCTAGGTGAGCCCTAGACTTAGCCTAGGGGAGCCCTAGCCTAAAGTCTAGGGGTGCCCTAGCCTGAAGGCTAGGGGAGCCCTAGCCTTAGCCTAGGGGAGCCTAAAGCCTAGGGGTGCCCTAGCCTGAAGGCTAGGGGAGCCCTAGCCTTAGCCTAGGGGAGCCTTAGCCTAAAGCCTAGGGGTGCCCTAGCCTGAAGGCTAGGGGAGCCCTAGCCTTAGCCTAGGGGAGCCTAAGGCCTAGGGGTGCCCTAGCCTGAAGTCTAGGGGAGCCCAAGCCTTAGCCTAGGGGAGCCTAAGGCCTAGGGGTGCCCTAGCCTTAAGGCTAGGGGAGCCCTAGCCTTAGCCTAGGTGAGCCTAAGGCCTAGGGGTGCCCTAGCCTGAAGGCTAGGGGAGCCCTAGCCTTAGCCTAGGGGAGCCTAAGGCCTAGGGGTGCCCTAGCCTGAAGGCTAGGGGAGCCCTAGCCTTAGCCTAGGGGAGCCTAAGGCCTAGGGGTGCCCTAGCCTGAAGGCTAGGGGAGCCCTAGCCTTAGCCTAGGGGAGCCTAAGGCCTAGGGGTGCCCTATCCTGAAGGCTAGGGGAGCCCTAGCCTTAGCCTAGGGGAGCCTAAGGCCTAGGGGTGCCCTAGCCTGAAGGCTAGGGGAGCCCAAGCCTTAGCCTAGGGGAGCCCTAGCCTAAAGCCTAGGGGTGCCCTAGCCTGAAGGCTTGGGGTGCCCTAGCCTTAGCCTAGGGGAGCCTAAAGCCTAGGGGTGCCCTAGCCTGAAGGCTAGGGGAGCCCTAGCTTAGCCTAGGGGAGCCTACGGCCTAGGGGTGCCCTAGCCTGAAGGCTAGGGGAGCCCTAGCCTTAGCCTAGGGGAGCCTAAGGCCTAGGGGGGCCCTAGCCTGAAGGCTAGGGGAGCCCTAGCCTTAGCCTAGGGGAGCCTAAGGCCTACGGGGCCCTAGCCTGAAGGCTAGGGGAGCCCTAGCCTTAGCCTAGGGGAGCCTAAGACCTAGGGGTGCCCTAGCCTGAAGGCTAGGGGAGCCCTAGCCTTAGCCTAGGGGAGCCTAAGACCTAGGGGTGCCCTAGCCTGAAGGCTAGGGGAGCCCTAGCCTTAGCCTAGGGGAGCCTAAGGCCTAGGGGTGCCCTATCCTGAAGGCTAGGGGAGCCCTAGCCTTAGCCTAGGGGAGCCTAAGGCCTAGGGGTGCCCTAGCCTGAAGGCTAGGGGAGCCCAAGCCTTAGCCTAGGGGAGCCCTAGCCTAAAGCCTAGGGGTGCCCTAGCCTGAAGGCTTGGGGAGCCCTAGCCTTAGCCTAGGGGAGCCTAAAGCCTAGGGGTGCCCTAGCCTGAAGGCTAGGGGAGCCCTAGCCTTAGCCTAGGGGAGCAGTAGCCTAAAACCTAGGGGTGCCCTAGCCTGAAGGCTAGGGGATCACTAGCCTTAGCCTAGGGGAGCCTAAAGCCTAGGGGTGCCCTAGCCTGAAGGCTAGGGGAGCCCTAGCCTTAGCTTAGGGGAGCCCTAACCTAAAGCCTAGAGGTGCCCTAGCCTGAAGGCTAGGGGAGTCCTAGCCTTAGCCTAGGGGAGCCTAAAGCCTAGGGGTGCCCTAGCCTGAAGGCTAGGGGAGCCCTAGCCTTAGCCTAGGGGAGTCTAAGGCCTAGGGGTGCCCTAGCCTGAAGGCTAGGGGAGCCCAAGCCTTAGCCTAGGGGAGCCTAAGGCCTAGGGGTGCCCTAGCCTGAAGGCTAGGGGAGCCCTAGCCTTAGCCTAGGGGAGCCTTAGCCTAAAGCCTAGGGGTGCCCTAGCCTGAAGGCTAGGGGAGCCCTCGCCTTAGCCTAGGGGAGCCTAAAGCCTTGGGGTGCCCTAGCCTGAAGGCTAGGGGAGCCCTAGCCTTAGCCTAGGGGAGCCCTAGCCTAAAGCCTAGGGGTGCCCTAGCCTGAAGGCTAGGGGAGCCCTAGCCTGGCCTAGGGGAGCCTAGAGCCTAGGGGTGCCCTAGCCTGAAGGCTAGGTGAGCCCTAGACTTAGCCTAGGGGAGCCCTAGCCTAAAGCCTAGGGGTGCCCTAGCCTGAAGGCTAGGGGAGCCCTAGCCTTAGCCTAGGGGAGCCTAAAGCCTAGGGGTGCCCTAGCCTGAAGGCTAGGGGAGCCCTAGCCTTAGCCTAGGGGAACCCTAGCCTAAAGCCTAGGGGTGCCCTAGCCTAAAGGCTAGGGGAGCCCTAGCCTTAGCCTAGGGGATCCTAAAGCCTAGGGGTGCCCTAACCTGAAGGCTAGGGGAGCCCTAGCCTTTGCCTAGGGGAGCCCTAGCCTAAAGCGTAGGGGTGCCCTAGCCTGAAGGCTAAGGGAGCCCTAGCCTTAGCCTAGGGGAGCCTAAAGCCTAGGGGTGCCTTAGCCTGAAGGCTAGGGGAGCCCTAGTCATAGCCTAGGGGAGCCCTAGCCTAAAGCCTAGGGGTGCCCTAGCCTGAAGGCTAGGAGAGCCCTAGCCTTAGCCTAGGGGAGCCTAAAGCCTAGGGGTGCCCTAGCCTGAAGGCTAGGTGAGCCCTAGCCTTAGCCTAGGGGAGCCTTAGCCTAAAGCCTAGGGGTGCCCTAGCCTGAAGGCTAGGGGAGCCCTAGACTTAGCCTAGGGGAGCCTAAAGCCTTCGGGTGCCCTAGCCTGAAGGCTAGGGGAGCCCTAGCCTTAGCCTAGGGGAGCCCTAGCCTAAAACCTAGGGGTGCCCTAGCCTGAAGGCTAGGGGAGCCCTAGCGTTAGCCTAGGGGAGCCTAAAGCCTAGGGGTGCCCTAGCCTGAAGGCTAGGGGAGCCCTAGCCTTAGCCTAGGGGATCCTAAAGCCTAGGGGTGCCCTAACCTGAAGGCTAGGGGAGCCCTAGGCTTTGCCTAGGGGAGCCCTAGCCTAAAGCGTAGGGGTGCCCTAGCCTGAAGGCTAGGGGAGCCCTAGCCTTAGCCTAGGGGAGCCTAAAGCCTAGGGGTGCCTTAGCCTGAAGGCTAGGGGAGCCCTAGTCATAGCCTAGGGGAGCCCTAGCCTAAAGCCTAGGGGTGCCCTAGCCTGAAGGCTAGGGGAGCCCTAGCCTTAGCCTAGGGGAGCCTAAAGCCTAGGGGTGCCCTAGCCTGAAGGCTAGGGGAGCCCTAGCCTTAGCCTAGGGGAGCCTTAGCCTAAAGCCTAGGGGTGCCCTAGCCTGAAGGCTAGGGGAGCCCTCGCCTTAGCCTAGGGGAGCCTAAAGCCTTGGGGTGCCCTAGCCTGAAGGCTAGGGGAGCCCTAGCCTTAGCCTAGGGGAGCCCTAGCCTAAAGCCTAGGGGTGCCCTAGCCTGAACGCTAGGGGAGCCCTAGCCTTAGCCTAGGGTAGCCTAAAGCCTAGGGGTGCCCTAGCCTGAAGGCTAGGGGAGCCCTAGCCTTAGCCTAGGGGAGCCCTAGCCTAAGGCCTAGGGGTGCCCTAGCCTGAAGGCTAGGGGAGCCCTAGCCTTAGACTAGGGGAGCCTAAAGCGTAGGGGTGCCCTAGCCTGAAGGCTAGGGGAGCCCTAGCCTTAGCATAGGGGAGCCCTAGCCTAAAACCTAGGGGTGCCCTAGCCTGAAGGCTAGGGGAGCCCTAGCGTTAGCCTAGGGGAGCCTAAAGCCTAGGGGTTCCCTAGCCTGAAGGCTAGGGGAGCCCTAGCCTTAGCCTAGGGGAGCCCTAGCCTAAAGCCTAGGGGTGCCCTAGCCTGAAGGCTAGGGGAGCCCTAGCCTTAGCCTAGGGGAGCCTAAAGCCTAGGGGTGCCCTAGCCTGAAGGCTAGGGGAGCCCTAGCCTTAGCCTAGGGGAGCCCAAGCCTAAAGCCTAGGGGTGCCCTAGACTGAAGGCTAGGGGAGCCCTAGCCTTAGCCTAGGGGAGCCTAAAGCCTAGGGGTGCCCTAGCCTGAAGGCTAGGGAGCCCTAGCCTTAGCCTAGGGGATTCTAAAGCCTAGGGGTGCCCTAGCCTGAATGCTAGGGGAGCCCTAGCCTAAAGCCTAGGGGTGCCCTAGCCTGAAGGCTAGGCGAGACCTAGCCTTAGCCTAGGGGAGCCTAAAGCCTAGGGGTGCCTTAGCCTGAAGGCTAGGGGAGCCCTAGCCTTAGCCTAGGAGAGCCTAAAGCTTAGGGGTGCCCTAGCCTGAAGGCTAGGGGAGCCCTAGCCTTAGCCTAGGGGAGCCTAAAGCCTAGGGGTGACCTAGCCTGAAGGCTAGGGGAACCCTAGCCTTAGCCTAGGGGAGCCCTAGCCTAAAGCCTAGGGGTGCCCTAGCCTCAAGGCTAGGGGAGCCCTAGCCTTAGCCTAGGGGAGCCTAAAGCCTAGGGGTGCCTTAGCCTGAAGGCTAGGGGAGCCCTAGCCTTAGCCTAGGGGAGCCCTAGCCTAAAGCCTTGGGGTGCCCTAGCCTGAAGGCTAGGGGAGCCCTAGCCTTAGCCTAGGGGAGCCTAAAGCCTAGGGGTGCCCTAACCTGAAGGCTAGGGGAGCCCTAGCCTTAGCCTAGGGGAGCCCTAGCCTAAAGCCTTGGGGTGCCCTAGCCTGAAGGCTAGGGGAGCCCTAGCCTTAGCCTAGGGGAGCCTAAAGCCTAGGGGTGCCCTAGCCTGAAGGCTAGGGGAGCCCTAGCCTTAGCCTAGGGGAGCCTAAAGCCTAGGGGTGCCCTAACCTGAAGGCTAGGGGAGCCCTAGCCTTAGCCTAGGGGAGCCCTAGCCTAAAGCCTAGGGGTGCCCTAGCCTGAAGGCTAGGGGAGCCGTAGCCTTAGCCTAGGGGAGCCTAAAGCCTAGGGGTGCCCTAGCCTGAAGGCTAGGGGAGCCGTAGCCTTAGCCTAGGGGAGCCTAAAGCCTAGGGGTGCCCTAGCCTGAAGGCTAGGGGAGCCCTAGCCTTAGCCTAGGGGAGCCCTAGCCTAAAGCCTAGGGGTGCCCTAGCCTGAAGGCTAGGGGAGCCCTAGCCTTAGCCTAGGGGAGCCTAAATCCTAGGGGTGCCCTAGCCTGAAGGCTAGGGGAGCCCTAGCCTTAGCCTAGGGGAGCCCTAGCCTAAAGCCTAGGGGTGCCCTAGCCTGAAGGCTAGGGGAGCCCTAGCCTTAGCCAAGGGGAGCCTAAAGCCTAGGGGTGCCTTAGCCTGAAGGCTAGGGGAGCCCTAGCCTTAGCCTAGGGGAGCCCTAGCCTAAAGCCTAGGGGTGCCCTAGCCTGAAGGCTAGGGGAGCCCTAGCCTTAGCCTAGGGGAGCCTAAAGCCTATGGGTGCCCTAACCTGAAGGCTAGGGGAGCCCTAGCCTTAGCCTAGGGGAGCCCTAGCCTAAAGCCTAGGGGTGCCCTAGCCTGAAGGCTAGGGGAGCCCTAGCCTTAGCCTAGGGGAGCCTAAAGCCTAGGGGTGCCCTAACCTGAAGGCTAGGGGAGCCCTAGCCTTAGCCTAGGGGAGCCCTAGCCTAAAGCCTAGGGGTGCCCTAGCCTGAAGGCTAGGGGAGCCCTAGCCTTAGCCTAGGGGAGCCAAAAGTCTAGGGGTGCCCTAGCCTGAAGGCTAGGGGAGCCCTAGCCTTAGCCTAGGGGAGCCGTAGCCTAAAGCCTAGGGGTGCCCTAGCCTGAAGGCAAGGGGAGCCCTAGCCTTAGCCTAGGGGAGCCTAAAGCCTAGGGGTGCCCTAGCCTGAAGGCTAGGGGAGCCCTAGCCTTAGCCTAGGGGAGCCTAGCCTAAAGCCTAGGGGTGCCCTTGCCTGAAGGCTAGCGGAGCCCTAGCCTTAGCCTAGGGGAGCCTAAAGCCGAGGGGTGGCCTAGCCTGAAGGCTAGGGGAGCCCTAGCCTTAGCCTAGGGGAGCCTAAAGCCTAGGGGTGCCCTAGCCTGAAGGCTAGGGGAGCCCTAGCCTTAGCCTAGGGGAGCCTAGCCTAAAGCCTAGGGGTGCCCTTGCCTGAAGGCTAGGGGAGCCCTAGCCTTAGCCTAGGGGTGCCTAAAGCCTAGGGGTGCCCTAGCCTGAAGGCTAGGTGAGCCCTAGCCTTAGCCTAGGGGAGCCCTAGCCTAAAGCCTAGGGGTGCCCTAGCCTGAAGGCTAGGGGAGCCCTAGCCTTAGCCTAGGGGAGCCTAAAGCCTAGGGGTGCCCTAGCCTGAAGGCTAGGGGAGCCCTAGCCTTAGCCTAGGGGAGCCCTAGCCTAAAGCCTAGGGGTGCCCTAGCCTGAAGGCTAGGGGAGCCCTAGCCTTAGCCTAGGGGAGCCTAAAGCCTAGGGGTGCCCTAGCCTGAAGGCTAGGGGAGCCCTAGCCTTAGCCTAGGGGAACCCTAGCCTAAAGCCTAGGGGTGCCCTAGCCTAAAGGCTAGGGGAGCCCTAGCCTTAGCCTAGGGGATCCTAAAGCCTAGGGGTGCCCTAACCTGAAGGCTAGGGGAGCCCTAGCCTTTGCTTAGGGGAGCCCTAGCCTAAAGCATAGGGGTGCCCTAGCCTGAAGGCTAGGGGAGCCCTAGCCTTAGCCTAGGGGAGCCTAAAGCCTAGGGGTGCCTTAGCCTGAAGGCTAGGGGAGCCCTAGTCATAGCCTAGGGGAGCCCTAGCCTAAAGCCTAGGGGTGCCCTAGCCTGAAGGCTAGGGGAGCCCTAGCCTTAGCCTAGGGGAGCCTAAAGCCTAGGGGTGCCCTAGTCTGAAGGCTAGGGGAGCCCTAGCCTTAGCCTAGGGGAGCCTTAGCCTAAAGCCTATGGGTGCCCTAGCCTGAAGGCTAGGGGAGCCCTAGACTTAGCCTAGGGGAGCCTAAAGCCTTCGGGTGCCCTAGCCTGAAGGCTAGGGGAGCCCTAGCCTTAGCCTAGGGGAGCCCTAGACTAAAGCCTAAGGGTGCCCTAGCCTGAAGGCTAGGGGAGCCCTAGCCTTAGCCTAGGGGAGCCTAAAGCCTTGGGGTGCCCTAGCCTGAAGGCTAGGGGAGCCCTAGCCTTAGCCTAGGGGAGCCCTAGCCTAAAGCCTAGGGGTGCCCTAGCCTGAAGGCTAGGGGAGCCCTAGCCTTAGCCTAGGGGAGCCCTAGCCTAAGGCCTAGGGGTGCCCTAGCCTGAAGGCTAGGAGAGCCCTAGCCTTAGACTAGGGGAGCCTAAAGCGTAGGGGTGCCCTAGCCTGAAGGCTAGGGGAGCCCTAGCCTTAGCCTAGGGGAGCCCTAGCCTAAATCCTAGGGGTGCCCTAGCCTGAAGGCTAGGGGAGCCCTAGCCTTAGCCTAGGGGAGCCTAAAGCCTAGGGGTTCCCTAGCCTGAAGGCTAGGGGAGCCCTAGCCTTAGCCTAGGGGAGCCCTAGCCTAAAGCCTAGGGGTGCCCTAGCCTGAAGGCTAGGGGAGCCCTAGCCTTAGCCTAGGGGAGCCTAAAGCCTAGGGGTGCCCTAGCCTGAAGGCTAGGGGAGCCCTAGCCTTAGCCTAGGGGAGCCCTAGCCTAAAGCCTAGGGGTGCCCTAGCCTGAAGGCTAGGGGAGCCCTAGCCTTAGCCTAGGGGAGCCTAAAGCCTAGGGGTGCCCTAGCCTAAAGGCTAGGGAGCCCTAGCCTTAGCCTTGGGGATTCTAAAGCCTAGGGGTGCCATAGCCTGAAGGCTAGGGGAGCCCTAGCCTAAAGCCTAGGGGTGCCCTAGCCTGAAGGCTAGGGGAGCCCTAGCCTTAGCCTAGGGGAGCCTAAAGCCTAGGGGTGCCCTAGCCTGAAGCCTAGGGGAGCCCTAGCCTAAAGCCTAGGGGTGCCCTAGCCTGAAGGCTAGGGGAGCCCTAGCCTTAGCCTAGGGGAGCCAAAAGCCTAGGGGTGCCCTAGCCTGAAGGCTAGGGGAGGCTAGCCTTAGCCTAGGGGAGTCCTAGCCTAAAGCCTAAGGGTGCCCTTGCCTTAAGGCAAGGGGAGTCCTAGCCTTAGCCTAGGGGAGCCTAAAGCCTAGGGGTGCCCTAGCCTGAAGGCTAGGGGAGCCCTAGCCTTAGCCTAGGGGAGCCCTAGCCTAAAGCCTATGGGTGCCCTAGCCTGAAGGCTAGGGGAGCCCTAGCCTTAGCCTAGGGGAGCCTAAAGCCTAGGGGTGCCCTAGCCAGAAGGCTAGGGGAGCCCTAGCCTTAGCCTAGGGGAGCCCTAGCCTAAAGCCTAGGAGTGCCCTAGCCTGAAGGCTAGGGGAGCCCTAGCCTTAGCCTAGGGGAGCCTAAAGCCTAGGGGTGCCCTAACCTGAAGGCTAGGGGAGCCCTAGCCTTAGCCTAGGGGATCCCTAGCCTAAAGCCTAGGGGTGCCCTAGCCTGAAGGCTAGGGGAGACCTAGCCTTAGCCTAGGGGAGCCAAAAGTCTAGGGGTGCCCTAGCCTGAAGGCTAGGGGAGCCCTAGCCTTAGCCTAGGGGAGCCGTAGCCTAAAGCCTAGGGGTGCCCTAGCCTGAAGGCAAGGGGAGCCCTAGCCTTAGCCTAGGGGAGCCTAAAGCCAAGGGGTGCCCTAGCCTGAAGGCTAGGGGAGCCCTAGCCTTACCCTAGGGGAGCCTAGCCTAAAGCCTAGGGGTGCCCTTGCCTGAAGGCTAGCGGAGCCCTAGCCTTAGCCTAGGGGAGCCTAAAGCCGAGGGGTGGTCTAGCCTGAAGGCTAGGGGAGCCCTAGCCTTAGCCTAGGGGAGCCTAAAGCCTAGGGGTGCCCTAGCCTGAAGGCTAGGGGAGCCCTAGCCTTAGCCTAGGGGAGCCTAGCCTAAAGCCTAGGGGTGCCCTTGCCTGAAGGCTAGGGGAGCCCTAGCCTTAGCCTAGGGGAGACTAAAGCCTAGGGGTGCCCTAGCCTGAAGGCTAGGTGAGCCCTAGCCTTAGCCTAGGGGAGCCCTAGCCTAAAGCCTAGGGGTGCCCTAGCCTGAAGGCTAGGGGAGCCCTAGCCTTAGCCTAGGGGAGCCTAAAGCCTAGGGGTGCCCTAGCCTGAAGGCTAGGGGAGCCCTAGCCTGAAGGCTAGGGGAGCCCTAGCCTTAGCCTAGGGGAGCCCTAGCCTAAAGCCTAGGGGTGCCCTAGCCTGAAGGCTAGGGGAGCCCTAGCCTTAGCCTAGGGGAGCCTAAAGCCTAGGGGTGCCCTAGCCTGAAGGCTAGGGGAGCCCTAGCCTTAGCCTAGGGGAACCCTAGCCTAAAGCCTAGGGGTGCCCTAGCCTAAAGGCTAGGGGAGCCCTAGCCTTAGCCTAGGGGATCCTAAAGCCTAGGGGTGCCCTAACCTGAAGGCTAGGGGAGCCCTAGCCTTTGCTTAGGGGAGCCCTAGCCTAAAGCGTAGGGGTGCCCTAGCCTGAAGGCTAGGGGAGCCCTAGCCTTAGCCTAGGGGAGCCTAAAGCCTAGGGGTGCCTTAGCCTGAAGGCTAGGGGAGACCTAGTCATAGCCTAGGGGAGCCCTAGCCTAAAGCCTAGGGGTGCCCTAGCCTGAAGGCTAGGGGAGCCCTAGCCTTAGCCTAGGGGAGCCTAAAGCCTAGGGGTGCCCTAGTCGGAAGGCTAGGGGAGCCCTAGCCTTAGCCTAGGGGAGCCTTAGCCTAAAGCCTATGGGTGCCCTAGCCTGAAGGCTAGGGGAGCCCTAGACTTAGCCTAGGGGAGCCTAAAGCCTTCGGGTGCCCTAGCCTGAAGGCTAGGGGAGCCCTAGCCTTAGCCTAGGGGAGCCCTAGCCTAAAGCCTAAGTGTGCCCTAGCCTGAAGGCTAGGGGAGCCCTAGCCTTAGCCTAGGGGAGCCTAAAGCCTTGGGGTGCCCTAGCCTGAAGGCTAGGGGAGCCCTAGCCTTAGCCTAGGGGAGCCCTAGCCTAAAGCCTAGGGGTGCCCTAGCCTGAAGGCTAGGGGAGCCCTAGCCTTAGCCTAGGGGAGCCCTAGCCTAAGGCCTAGGGGTGCCCTAGCCTGAAGGCTAGGAGAGCCCTAGCCTTAGACTAGGGGAGCCTAAAGCGTAGGGGTGCCCTAGCCTGAAGGCTAGGGGAGCCCTAGCCTTAGCCTAGGGGAGCCCTAGCCTAAATCCTAGGGGTGCCCTAGCCTGAAGGCTAGGGGAGCCCTAGCCTTAGCCTAGGGGAGCCTAAAGCCTAGGGGTTCCCTAGCCTGAAGGCTAGGGGAGCCCTAGCCTTAGCCTAGGGGAGCCCTAGCCTAAAGCCTAGGGGTGCCCTAGCCTGAAGGCTAGGGGAGCCCTAGCCTTAGCCTAGGGGAGCCTAAAGCCTAGGGGTGCCCTAGCCTGAAGGCTAGGGGAGCCCTAGCCTTAGCCTAGGGGAGCCCTAGCCTAAAGCCTAGGGGTGCCCTAGCCTGAAGGCTAGGGGAGCCCTAGCCTTAGCCTAGGGGAGCCTAAAGCCTAGGGGTGCCCTAGCCTAAAGGCTAGGGAGCCCTAGCCTTAGCCTTGGGGATTCTAAAGCCTAGGGGTGCCCTAGCCTGAAGGCTAGGGGAGCCCTAGCCTAAAGCCTAGGGGTGCCCTAGCCTGAAGGCTAGGGGAGCCCTAGCCTTAGCCTAGGGGAGCCTAAAGCCTAGGGGTGCCCTAGCCTGAAGGCTAGGGGAGCCCTAGCCGTAGCCTAGGGGAGCCCTAGCCTAAAGCCTAGGGGTGCCCTAGCCTGAAGGCTAGGGGAGCCCTAGCCTTAGCCTAGGGGAGCCAAAAGCCTAGGGGTGCCCTAGCCTGAAGGCTAGGGGAGGCTAGCCTTAGCCTAGGGGAGTCCTAGCCTAAAGCCTAGGGGTGCCCTTGCCTTAAGGCAAGGGGAGTCCTAGCCTTAGCCTAGGGGAGCCTAAAGCCTAGGGGTGCCCTAGCCTGAAGGCTAGGGGAGCCCTAGCCTTAGCCTAGGGGAGCCCTAGCCTAAAGCCTAGGGGTGCCCTAGCCTGAAGGCTAGGGGAGCCCTAGCCTTAGCCTAGGGGAGCCTAAAGCCTAGGGGTGCCTTAGCCTGAAGGCTAGGGGAGCCCTAGCCTTAGCCTAGGGGAGCCCTAGCCTAAAGCCTAGGGGTGCCCTAGCCTGAAGGCTAGGGGAGCCCTAGCCTTAGCCTAGGGGTGCCTAAAGCCTAGGAGTGCCCTAGCCTGAAGGCTAGGGGAGTCCTAGCCTTAGCCTAGGGGAGCCCTAGCCTGAAGCCTAGGGGTGCCCTAGCCTGAAGGCTAGGGGAGCCCTAGCCTTAGCCTAGGGGAGCCCTAACCTGAAGCCTAGGGCTGCCCTAGCCTGAAGGCTAGGGGAGCCCTGGCCTTAGCCTAGGGGAGCCATAGCCTGAAGCCTAGGGGTGCCCTAGCCTGAAGGCTAGGGGAGCCCTAGCCTTAGCCTAGGGGAGCCCTAGCCTTAGCCTAGGGGAGCCTAAAGCCTAGGGGTGCCCTAGCCTGAAGGCTAGGGGAGCCCTAGCCTTAGCCTAGGGGAGCCCTAGCCTGAAGCCTAGGGCTGCCCTAGCCTGAAGGCTAGGGGAGCCCTAGCCTTAGCCTAGGGGAGCCCTAGCCTGAAGCCTAGGGCTGCCCTAGCCTGAAGGCTAGGGGAGCCCTAGCCTTAGCCTAGGGGAGCCCTAGACTGAAGGCTAGGGGAGCCCTAGCCTTAGCCTAGGGGAGCCCTAGCCTGAAGCCTAGGGCTGTCCTCGCCTGAAGGCTAGGGGAGCCCTAGCCTTAGCCTAGGGGAGCCCTAGACTGAAGGCTAGGGGAGCCCTAGCCTTAGCCTAGGGGAGCCCTAGCCTGAAGCCTAGGGGTGCCCAAGCCTGAAGGCTAGGGGAGCCCTAGCCTTATCCTAGGAGAGCCCTAGCCTGAAGCCTAGGGGTGCCCTAGCCTTAGCCTAGGGGAGCCTAAAGCATAGGGGTGCCCTAGCCAGAAGGCTAGGGGAGCCCTAGCCTTAGCCTAGGGGAGCCTAAAGCCTAGGGGTGCCCTAGCCTGAAGGCTAGGGGAGCCTAGCCTTAGCCTAGGGGAGCCCTAGCCTAAAGCCTAGGGGTGCCCTAGCCTTAAGGCTAGGGGAGCCCTAGCCTTAGCCTAGGGGAGCCTAAAGCCTAGGGGTGCCCTAGCCTGAAGGCTAGGGGAGCCCTAGCCTTAGCCTAGGGGAGCCCCAGCCT
Source organism: Tenrec ecaudatus (assembly GCF_050624435.1). Taxonomy (NCBI): domain Eukaryota; kingdom Metazoa; phylum Chordata; class Mammalia; order Afrosoricida; family Tenrecidae; genus Tenrec; species Tenrec ecaudatus. Next base: position 197,513 of record NW_027459650.1, read on the forward strand.
AAAGCCTAGGGGTGCCCTAGCCTGAAGGCTAGGAGAGCCCTAGCCTTAGCCTAGGGGAGCCTAAAGCCTAGGGGTGCCTTAGCCTGAAGGCTAGGGGAGCCCTAGCCTTAGCCTATGGGAGCCCTAGCCTAAAGCCTAGGGGTGCCCTAGCCTGAAGGCTAGGGGAGACCTAGCCTTAGCCTAGGGGAGCCTAAAGCCTAGGGGTGCCCTAGCCTGAAGGCTAGGGGAGCCCTAGCCTTAGCCTAGGGGAGCCCTAGCCTAAAGCCTAGGGGTGCCCTAGCCTGAAGGCTAGGGGAGCCCTAGCCTTAGACTAGGGGAGCCTAAAGCCTAGGGGTGCCCTAGCCAGAAGGCTAGGGGAGCCCTAGCCTTAGCCTAGGGGTGCCTAAAGCCTAGGGGTGCCCTAGCCTGAAAGCTTGGGGAGCCCTAGCCTTAGCCTTGGGGAGCCTAAAGCCTAGGGGTGCCCTAGCCTGAAGGCTAGGGGAGCCCTAGCCTTAGCCTAGGGGAGCCCTAGCCTGAAGCCTAGGGCTGCCCTAGCCTGAAGGCTAGGGGAGCCCTAGCCTTAGCCTAGGGGAGCCCTAGACTGAAGGCTAGGGGAGCCCTAGCCTTAGCCTAGGGGAGCCCTAGCCTGAACTCTAGGGCTGTCCTAGCCAGAAGGCTAGGGGAGCCCTAGCCTTAGCCTAGGGGAGCCCTAGACTGAAGGCTAGGGGAGCCCTAGCCTTATCCTAGGGGAGCCCTAGCCTGAAGCCTAGGGGTGCCCTAGCCTGAAGGCTAGGGGAGCCCTAGCCTTAGCCTAGGGGAGCCTAAAGCCTAGGGGGGCCCTAGCCTGAAGGCTAGGGGAGCCCTAGCCTTAGCCTAGGGGAGCCTAAAGCCTAGGGGGGCCCTAGCCTGAAGGCTAGGGGAGCCCTAGCCTTAGCCTAGGGGAGCCTAAAGCCTAGGGGGCCCTAGCCTGAAGGCTAGGGGAGCCCTAGCCTTAGCCTAGGGGAGCCTAAAGCCTAGGGGGGCCCTACCCTGAAGGCTAGGGGAGCCCTAGCCTTAGCCTAGGGGAGCCTAAAGCCTAGGGGGCCCTAGCCTGAAGTCTAGGTGAGCCCTAGCCTTACCCTAGGGGAGCCCTAGCCTGAAGGCTAGGGGAGCCCTAGCCTTAGCCTAGGGGAGCCCTAGCCTGAAGGCTAGGGGAGCCCTAGCCTTAGCCTAGGGGAGACTAAAGCCTAGGGGTGCCCTAGCCTGAAGGCTAGGGGAGCCCTAGCCTTAGCCTAGGGGAGCCCTAGCCTAAAACTTAGGGGTGCCCTAGCCTTAGCCTAGGGGAGCCCTAGCCTAAAGCCTAGGAGTGCCCTAGCCTGAAGGCTAGGGGAGCCCTAGCCTTAGCCTAGGGGAGCCCTAGCCTAAAGCCTAGGGGTGCCCTAGCCTGAAGGCTAGGGGAGCCCTAGCCGTAGCCTAGGGGAGCCTTAGCCTAAAGCCTAGGGGTGCCCTAGCCTGAAGGCTAGGGGAGCCCTAGCCTTAGCCTAGGGGAGCCTAAAGCCTAGGGGTGCCCTAGCCTGAAGGCTAGGGGAGCCCTAGCCTTAGCCTAGGGGAGCCCTAGCCTAAAGCATAGGGGTGCCCTAGCCTGAAGGCTAGGGGAGCCCTAGCCTTAGCCTAGGGGAGCCTAAAGCCTAGGGGTGCCCTAGCCTGAAGGCTAGGGGAGCCCTAACCTTAGCCTAGTGGAGCCCTAGCCTAAAGCTTTGGGGTGCCCTAGCCTGAAGGCTAGGGGAGCCCTAGCCTTAGCCTAGGGGATCCTAAAGCCTAGGGGAGCCCTAGCCTAAAGCCTAGAGGTTCCCTAGCCTGAAGGCTAAGGGAGCCCTAGCCTTAGCCTAGGGGTGCCCTAGCCTAAAGCCTAGGGGTGCCCTAGCCTGAAGGCTAGGGGAGACCTAGCCTTAGCCTAGGGGAGCCTAAAGCCTAGGGATTGCCCTAGCCTGAAGGCTAGGGGAGCCCTAGCCTTAGCCTAGGGGAGCCCTAGCCTAAGGCCTAGGGGTGCCCTATCCTGAAGGCTAGGGGAGCCATAGCCTTAGCCTAGGGGAGCCCTAGCCTAAGGCCTAGGGGTGCCCTAACCTGAAGGCTAGGGGAGCCCTACCCTTAGCGTAGGGGAGCCCTAGCCTAAGGCCTAGGGGTGCCCTAGCCTGAAGGCAAGGGGAGCCCTAGCCTTAGCCTAGGGGAGCCTAAGGCCTAGGGGTGCCCTAGCCTGAAGGCTAGGGGAGCCCTAGCCTTAGCCTAGGGGAGCCTAAGGCCTAGGGGTGCTCTAGCCTGAAGGCTAGGGGAGCCCTAGCCTTAGCCTAGGGGAGCCTAAGGCCTAGGGGTGCCCTAGCCTGAGGGCTAGGGGAACCCTAGCCTTAGCCTAGGGGAGCCTAAGGCCTAGGGGTGCCCTAGCCTGAAGGCTAGGGGAGCCCTAGCCTTAGCCTAGGGGAGCCTAAGGCCTAGGGGTGCCCTAGCCTGAAGGCTAGGGGAGCCCTAGCCTTAGCCTAGGGGAGCCTAAGGCCTAGGGGTGCCCTAGCCTGAAGGCTAGGGAAGGCCTAGCCTTAGCCTAGGGGAGCCTAAGGCCTAGGGGTGCCCTAGCCTGAAGGCTAGGGGAGCCCTTGCCTTAGCCTAGGGGAGCCTAAAGCCTAGGGGTGCCCTAGCCTGAAGGCTAGGGGAGCCCTAGCCTTAGCCTAGGGGAGCCCTAGCCTTAGCCTAGGGGAGCCCTAGCCTGAAGGCTAGGGGAGCCCTAGCTTTAGCCTAGGGGAGCCTAAAGCCTAGGTTGGCCGTAGACTGAAGGCTAGGGGAGCCCTAGCCTTAGCCTAGGGGAGCCTAAAGCCTAGGGGGGCCCTAGCCTGAAGGCTAGGGGAGCCCTAGCCTTAGCCTAGGGGAGCCTAAAGCCTAGGGGGGCCCTAGCCTGAAGGCTAGGGGAGCCCTAGCCTTAGCCTAGGGGAGCCTAAAGCCTAGGGGGCCCTAGCCTGAAGGCTAGGGGAGCCCTAGCCTTAGCCTAGGGGAGCCTAAAGCCTAGGGGGGCCCTACCCTGAAGGCTAGGGGAGCCCTAGCCTTAGCCTAGGGGAGCCTAAAGCCTAGGGGGCCCTAGCCTGAAGTCTAGGGGAGCCCTAGCCTTAGCCTAGGGGAGCCCTAGCCTGAAGGCTAGGGGAGCCCTAGCCTTAGCCTAGGGGAGCCCTAGCCTGAAGGCTAGGGGAGCCCTAGCCTTAGCCTAGGGGAGACTAAAGCCTAGGGGGGCCCTAACCTGAAGGCTAGGGGAGCCCTAGCCTTAGCCTAGGGGAGCCTAAAGCCTAGGGGTGCCCTAGCCTGAAGGCTAGGGGAGCCCTAGCCTTAGCCTAGGGGAGCCCTAGCCTAAAACTTAGGGGTGCCCTAGCCTGAAGGCTAGGGGAGCCCTAGCCTTAGCCTAGGGGAGCCCTAGCCTAAAGCCTAGGAGTGCCCTAGCCTGAAGGCTAGGGGAGCCCTAGCCTTAGCCTAGGGGAGCCCTAGCCTAAAGCCTAGGGGTGCCCTAGCCTGAAGGCTAGGGGAGCCCTAGCCGTAGCCTAGGGGAGCCTTAGCCTAAAGCCTAGGCGTGCCCTAGCCTGAAGGCTAGGGGAGCCCTAGCCTTAGCCTAGGGGAGCCTAAAGCCTAGGGGTGCCCTAGCCTGAAGGCTAGGGGAGCCCTAGCCTTAGCCTAGGGGAGCCCTAGCCTAAAGCCTAGGGGTGCCCTAGCCTGAAGGCTAGGGGAGCCCTAGCCTTAGCCTAGGGGAGCCTAAAGCCTAGGGGTGCCCTAGCCTGAAGGCTAGGGGAGCCCTAACCTTAGCCTAGTGGAGCCCTAGCCTAAAGCTTTGGGGTACCCTAGCCTGAAGGCTAGGGGAGCCCTAGCCTTAGCCTAGGGGATCCTAAAGCCTAGGGGAGCCCTAGCCTAAAGCCTAGGGGTTCCCTAGCCTGAAGGCTAGGGGAGCCCTAGCCTTAGCCTAGGGGTGCCCTAGCCTAAAGCCTAGGGGTGCCCTAGCCTGAAGGCTAGGGGAGACCTAGCCTTTTCCTAGGGGAGCCTAAAGCCTAGGGATTGCCCTAGCCTGAAGGCTAGGGGAGCCCTAGCCTTAGCCTAGGGGCGCCCTAGCCTAAGGCCTAGGGTTGCCCTAGCCTTAGCCTAGGGGAGCCTAAGGCCTAGGGGTGCCCTAGCCTGAAGGCTAGGGGAGCCCTAGCCTTAGCCTAGGGGAGCCCTAGCCTAAGGCCTAGTGGTGCCCTAGCCTGAAGGCTAGGGGAGCCCTAGCCTTAGCCTAGGGGAGCCCTAGCCTAAGGCCTAGGGGTGCCCTAGCCTGAAGGCTAGGGGAGCCCTACCCTTAGCCTAGGGGAGCCCTAGCCTAAGGCCTAGGGGTGCCCTAGCCTGAAGGCAAGGGGAGCCCTAGCCTTAGCCTAGGGGAGCCTAAGGCCTAGGGGTGCCCTAGCCTGAAGGCTAGGGGAGCCCTAGCCTTAGCCTAGGGGAGCCTAAGGCCTAGGGGTGCCCTAGCCTGAAGGCTAGGGGAGCCCTAGCCTTAGCCTAGGGGAGCCTAAGGCCTAGGGGTGCCCTAGCCTGAGGGCTAGGGGAACCCTAACCTTAGTCTAGGGGAGCCTAAGGCCTAGGGGTGCCCTAGCCTGAAGGCTAGGGGAGCCCTAGCCTTAGCCTAGGGGAGCCTAAGGCCTAGGGGTGCCCTAGCCTGAAGGCTAGGGGAGCCCTAGCCTTAGCCTAGGGGAGCCTAAGGCCTAGGGGTGCCCTAGCCTGAAGGCTAGGGGAGGCCTAGCCTTAGCCTAGGGGAGCCTAAGGCCTAGGGGTGCCCTAGCCTGAAGGCTAGGGGAGCCCTAGCCTTAGCCTAGGGGAGCCCTAGCCTAAAGCCTCGGGGTTCCCTAGCCTGAAGGCTAGGGGAGCCCTAGCCTTAGCCTAGGGGAGCCCTAGCCTAAAGCCTAGGGGTGCCCTAGCCTGAAGGCTAGGGGAGCCCTAGCCTTAGCCTAGGGGAGCCTAAAGCCTAGGGGTGCCCTAGCCCGAAGGCTAGGGGAGCCCTAGCCTTAGCCTAGGGGAGCCCTAGCCTAAGGCCTAGGGGTGCCCTAGCCTTAGCCTAGGGGAGCCTAAGGCCTAGGGGTGCCCTAGCCTGAAGGCTAGGGGAGCCCTAGCCTTAGCCTAGGGGAGCCCTAGCCTAAGGCCTAGGGGTGCCCTAGCCTGAAGGCTAGGGGAGCCATAGCCTTAGCCTAGGGGAGCCCTAGCCCAAGGCCTAGGGGTGCCCTAACCTGAAGGCTAGGGGAGCCCTACCCTTAGCCTAGGGGAGCCCTAGCCTAAGGCCTAGGGGTGCCATAGCCTGAAGGCAAGGGGAGCCCTAGCCTTAGCCTAGGGGAGCCTAAGGCCTAGGGGTGCCCTAGCCTGAAGGCTAGGGGAGCCCTAGCCTTAGCCTAGGGGAGCCTAAGGCCTAGGGGTGCCCTAGCCTGAAGGCTAGGGGAGCCCTAGCCTTAGCCTAGGGGAGCCTAAGGCCTAGGGGTGCCCTAGCCTGAGGGCTAGGGGAACCCTAGCCTTAGCCTAGGGGAGCCTAAGGCCTAGGGGTGCCCTAGCCTGAAGGCTAGGGGAGCCCTAGCCTTAGCCTAGGGGAGCCTAAAGCCTAGGGGGGCCCTACCCTGAAGGCTAGGGGAGCCCTAGCCTTAGCCTAGGGGAGCCTAAAGCCTAGGGGGCCCTAGCCTGAAGTCTAGGGGAGCCCTAGCCTTAGCCTAGGGGAGCCCTAGCCTGAAGGCTAGGGGAGCCCTAGCCTTAGCCTAGGGGAGCCCTAGCCTGAAGGCTAGGGGAGCCCTAGCCTTAGCCTAGGGGAGACTAAAGCCTAGGGGGGCCCTAACCTGAAGGCTAGGGGAGCCCTAGCCTTAGCCTAGGGGAGCCTAAAGCCTAGGGGTGCCCTAGCCTGAAGGCTAGGGGAGCCCTAGCCTTAGCCTAGGGGAGCCCTAGCCTAAAACTTAGGGGTGCCCTATCCTGAAGGCTAGGGGAGCCCTAGCCTTAGCCTAGGGGAGCCCTAGCCTAAAGCCTAGGAGTGCCCTAGCCTGAAGGCTAGGGGAGCCCTAGCCTTAGCCTAGGGGAGCCCTAGCCTAAAGCCTAGGGGTGCCCTAGCCTGAAGGCTAGGGGAGCCCTAGCCGTAGCCTAGGGGAGCCTTAGCCTAAAGCCTAGGGGTGCCCTAGCCTGAAGGCTAGGGGAGCCCTAGCCTTAGCCTAGGGGAGCCTAAAGCCTAGGGGTGCCCTAGCCTGAAGGCTAGGGGAGCCCTAGCCTTAGCCTAAGGGAGCCCTAGCCTAAAGCCTAGGGGTGCCCTAGCCTGAAGGCTAGGGGAGCCCTAGCCTTAGCCTAGGGGAGCCTAAAGCCTAGGGGTGCCCTAGCCTGAAGGCTAGGGGAGCCCTAACCTTAGCCTAGTGGAGCCCTAGCCTAAAGCCTTGGGGTGCCCTAGCCTGAAGGCTAGGGGAGCCCTAGCCTTAGCCTAGGGGATCCTAAAGCCTAGGGGAGCCCTAGCCTAAAGCCTAGGGGTTCCCTAGCCTGAAGGCTAGGGGAGCCCTAGCCATAGCCTAGGGGTGCCCTAGCCTAAAGCCTAGGGGTGCCCTAGCCTGAAGGCTAGGGGAGACCTAGCCTTAGCCTAGGGGAGCCTAAAGCCTAGGGATTGCCCTAGCCTGAAGGCTAGGGGAGCCCTAGCCTTAGCCTAGGGGCGCCCTAGCCTAAGGCCTAGGGTTGCCCTAGCCTTAGCCTAGGGGAGCCTAAGGCCTAGGGGTGCCCTAGCCTGAAGGCTAGGGGAGCCCTAGCCTTAGCCTAGGGGAGCCCTAGCCTAAGGCCTAGGGGTGCCCTAGCCTGAAGGCTAGGGGAGCCCTAGCCTTAGCCTAGGGGAGCCCTAGCCTAAGGCCTAGGGGTGCCCTAGCCTGAAGGCTAGGGGAGCCCTACCCTTAGCCTAGGGGAGCCCTAGCCTAAGGCCTAGGGGTGCCCTAGCCTGAAGGCAAGGGGAGCCCTAGCCTTAGCCTAGGGGAGCCTAAGGCCTAGGGGTGCCCTAGCCTGAAGGCTAGGGGAGCCCTAGCCTTAGCCTAGGGGAGCCTAAGGCCTAGGGGTGCCCTAGCCTGAAGGCTAGGGGAGCCCTAGCCTTAGCCTAGGGGAGCCTAAGGCCTAGGGGTGCACTAACCTGAGGGCTAGGGGAACCCTAGCCTTAGCCTAGGGGAGCCTAAGGCCTAGGGGTGCCCTAGCCTGAAGGCTAGGGGAGCCCTAGCCTTAGCCTAGGGGAGCCTAAGGCCTAGGGGTGCCGTAGCCTGAAGGCTAGGGGAGGCCTAGCCTTAGCCTAGGGGAGCCTAAGGCCTAGGGGTGCCCTAGCCTGAAGGCTAGGGGAGCCCTAGCCTTAGCCTAGGGGAGCCCTAGCCTAAAGCCTAGGGGTTCCCTAGCCTGAAGGCTAGGGGAGCCCTAGCCTTAGCCTAGGGGAGCCCTAGCCTAAAACCTAGGGGTGCCCTAGCCTGAAGGCTAGGGGAGCCCTAGCCTTAGCCTAGGGGAGCCTAAAGCCTAGGGGTGCCCTAGCCCGAAGGCTTGGGGAGCCCTAGCCTTAGCCTAGGGGAGCTCTAGCCTAAGGCCTAGGGGTGCCCTAGCCTTAGCCTAGGGGAGCCTAAGGCCTAGGGGTGCCCTAGCCTGAAGGCTAGGGGAGCCCTAGCCTTAGCCTAGGGGAGCCTAAGGCCTAGGGGTGCCCTAGCCTGAGGGCTAGGGGAACCCTAGCCTTAGCCTAGGGGAGCCTAAGGCCTAGGGGTGCACTAGCCTGAAGGCTAGGGGAGCCCTAGCCTTAGCCTAGGGGAGCCTAAGGCCTAGGGGTGCCCTAGCCTGAAGGCTAGGGGAGCCCTAGCCTTACCCTAGGGGAGCCTAAGGCCTAGGGGTGCCGTAGCCTGAAGGCTAGGGGAGGCCTAGCCTTAGCCTAGGGGAGCCTAAGGCCTAGGGGTGCCCTAGCCTGAAGGCTAGGGGAGCCCTAGCCTTAGCCTAGGGGAGCCCTAGCCTAAAGCCTAGGGGTGCCCTAGCCTGAAGGCTAGGGGAGCCCTCGACTTAGCCTAGGGGAGCCTAAAGCCTAGGGGTGCCCTAGCCCGAAGGCTAGGGGAGCCCTAGCCTTAGCCTAGGGGAGCCCTAGCCTAAGGCCTAGGGGTGCCCTAGCCTTAGCCTAGGGGAGCCTAAGGCCTAGGGGTGCCCTAGCCTGAAGGCTAGGGGAGCCCTAGCCTTAGCCTAGGGGAGCCCTAGCCTAAGGCCTAGGGGTGCCCTAGCCTGAAGGCTAGGGGAGCCATAGCCTTAGCCTAGGGGAGCCCTAGCCTAAGGCCTAGGGGTGCCCTAACCTGAAGGCTAGGGGAGCCCTACCCTTAGCGTAGGGGAGCCCTAGCCTAAGGCCTAGGGGTGCCCTAGCCTGAAGGCAAGGGGAGCCCTAGCCTTAGCCTAGGGGAGCCTAAGGCCTAGGGGTGCCCTAGCCTGAAGGCTAGGGGAGCCCTAGCCTTAGCCTAGGGGAGCCTAAGGCCTAGGGGTGCTCTAGCCTGAAGGCTAGGGGAGCCCTAGCCTTAGCCTAGGGGAGCCTAAGGCCTAGGGGTGCCCTAGCCTGAGGGCTAGGGGAACCCTAGCCTTAGCCTAGGGGAGCCTAAGGCCTAGGGGTGCCCTAGCCTGAAGGCTAGGGGAGCCCTAGCCTTAGCCTAGGGGAGCCTAAGGCCTAGGGGTGCCCTAGCCTGAAGGCTAGGGGAGCCCTAGCCTTAGCCTAGGGGAGCCTAAGGCCTAGGGGTGCCCTAGCCTGAAGGCTAGGGGAGGCCTAGCTTTAGCCTAGGGGAGCCTAAGGCCTAGGGGTGCCCTAGCCTGAAGGCTAGGGGAGCCCTTGCCTTAGCCTAGGGGAGCCTAAAGCCTAGGGGTGCCCTAGCCTGAAGGCTAGGGGAGCCCTAGCCTTAGCCTAGGGGAGCCCTAGCCTAAGGCCTAGGGGTGACCTAGCCTTAGCCTAGGGGAGCCTAAGGCCTAGGGGTGTCCTAGCGTGAAGGCTAGGGGAGCCCTAGCCTTAGCCTAGGGGAGCCCTAGCCTTAGCCTAGGGGAGCCCTAGCCTGAAGGCTAGGGGAGCCCTAGCCTTAGCCTAGGGGAGCCTAAAGCCTAGGGTGGCCATAGCCTGAAGGCTAGGGGAGCCCTAGCCTTAGCCTAGGGGAGCGTAAAGCCTAGGGGGGCCCTAGCCTGAAGGCTAGGGGAGCCCTAGCCTTAGCCTAGGGGAGCCTAAAGCCTAGGGGGGCCCTAGCCTGAAGGCTAGGGGAGCCCTAGCCTTAGCCTAGGGGAGCCTAAAGCCTAGGGGGCCCTAGCCTGAAGGCTAGGGGAGCCCTAGCCTTAGCCTAGGGGAGCCTAAAGCCTAGGGGGCCCTAGCCTGAAGGCTAGGGGAGCCCTAGCCTTAGCCTAGGGGAGCCCTAGCCTGAAGGCTAGGGGAGCCCTAGCCTTAGCCTAGGGGAGCCTAAAGCCTAGGGGTGCCCTAGCCTGAGGGCTAGGGGAACCCTAGCCTTAGCCTAGGGGAGCCTAAGGCCTAGGGGTGCCCTAGCCTGAAGGCTAGGGGAGCCCTAGCCTTAGCCTAGGGTAGCCTAAGGCCTAGGGGTGCCCTAGCCTGAAGGCTAGGGGAGCCCTAGCCTTAGCCTAGGGGAGCCTAAGGCCTAGGGGTGCCCTAGCCTGAAGGCTAGGGGAGGCCTAGCCTTAGCCTAGGGGAGCCTAAGGCCTAGGGGTGCCCTAGCCTGAAGGCTAGGGGAGCCCTAGCCTTAGCCTAGGGGATCCCTAGCCTAAAGCCTAGGGGTTCCCTAGCCTGAAGGCTAGGGGAGCCCTAGCCTTAGCCTAGGGGAGGCCTAGCCTAAAGCCTAGGGGTGCCCTAGCCTGAAGGCTAGGGGAGCCCTAGCCTTAGCCTAGGGGAGCCTAAAGCCTAGGGGTGCCCTAGCCCGAAGGCTAGGGGAGCCCTAGCCTTAGCCTAGGGGAGCCCTAGCCTAAGGCCTAGGGGTGCCCTAGCCTTAGCCTAGGGGAGCCTAAGGCCTAGGGGTGCCCTAGCCTGAAGGCTAGGGGAGCCCTTGCCTTAGCCTAGGGGAGCCCTAGCCTAAGGCCTAGGTGTGCCCTAGCCTGAAGGCTAGGGGAGCCATAGCCTTAGCCTAGGGGAGCCCTAGCCTAAGGCCTAGGGGTGCCCTAACCTGAAGGCTAGGGGAGCCCTACCCTTAGCCTAGGGGAGCCCTAGCCTAAGGCCTAGGGGTGCCCTAGCCTGAAGGCAAGGGGAGCCCTAGCCTTAGCCTAGGGGAGCCTAAGGCCTAGGGGTGCCCTAGCCTGAAGGCTAGAGGAGCCCTAGCCTTAGCCTAGGGGAGCCTAAGGCCTAGGGGTGCCCTAGCCTGAAGGCTAGGGGAGCCCTAGCCTTAGCCTAGGGGAGCCTAAGGCCTAGGGGTGCCCTAGCCTGAGGGCTAGGGGAACCCTAGCCTTAGCCTAGGGGAGCCTAAGGCCTAGGGGTGCCGTAGCCTGAAGGCTAGGGGAGCCCTAGCCTTAGCCTAGGGGAGCCTAAGGCCTAGGGGTGCCCTAGCCTGAAGGCTAGGGGAGCCCTAGCCTTAGCCTAGGGGAGCCTAAGGCCTAGGCGTGCCCTAGCCTGAAGGCTAGGGGAGGCCTAGCCTTAGCCTAGGGGAACCTAAGGCCTAGGGGTGCCCTAGCCTGAAGGCTAGGGGAGCCCTAGCCTTAGCCTAGGGGAGCCTAAAGCCTAGGGGTGCCCTAGCCTGAAGGCTAGGGGAGCCCTAGCCTTAGCCTAGGGGAGCCCTAGCCTAAGGCCTAGGGGTGCCCTAGCCTTAGCCTAGGGGAGCCTAAGGCCTAGGGGTGTCCTAGCCTGAAGGCTAGGGGAGCCCTAGCCTTAGCCTAGGGGAGCCCTAGCCTGCAGGCTAGGGGAGCCCTAGCCTTAGCCTAGGGGAGCCTAAAGCCTAGGGTGGCCGTAGCCTGAAGGCTAGGGGAGCCCTAGCCTTAGCCTAGGGGAGCCTAAAGCCTAGGGGGGCCCTAGCCTGAAGGCTAGGGGAGCCCTAGCCTTAGCCTAGGGGAGCCTAAAGCCTAGGGGGGCCCTAGCCTGAAGGCTAGGGGAGCCCTAGCCTTAGCCTAGGGGAGCCTAAAGCCTAGGGGTCCTAGCCTGAAGGCTAGGGGAGCCCTAGCCTTAGCCTAGGGGAGCCTAAAGCCTAGGGGGCCCTAGCCTGAAGGCTAGGGGAGCCCAAGCCTTAGCCTAGGGGAGCCCTAGCCTGAAGGCTAGGGGAGCCCTAGCCTTAGCCTAGGGGAGCCTAAGGCCTAGGGGTGCCCTAACCTGAGGGCTAGGGGAACCCTAGCCTTAGCCTAGGGGAGCCTAAGGCCTAGGGGTGCCCTAGCCTGAAGGCTAGGGGAGCCCTAGCCTTAGCCTAGGGGAGCCTAAGGCCTAGGGGTGCCCTAGCCTGAAGGCTAGGGGAGCCCTAGCCTTAGCCTAGGGGAGCCTAAGGCCTAGGGGTGCCGTAGCCTGAAGGCTAGGGGAGGCCTAGCCTTAGCCTAGGGGAGCCTAAGGCCTAGGGGTGCCCTAGCCTGAAGGCTAGGGGAGCCCTAGCCTTAGCCTAGGGGAGCCCTAGCCTAAAGCCTAGGGGTTCCCTAGCCTGAAGGCTAGGGGAGCCCTAGCCTTAGCCTAGGGGAGCCCTAGCCTAAAGCCTAGGGGTGCCCTAGCCTGAAGGCTAGGGGAGCCCTCGCCTTAGCCTAGGGGAGCCTAAAGCCTAGGGGTGCCCTAGCCCGAAGGCTAGGGGAGCCCTAGCCTTAACCTAGGGGAGCCCTAGCCTAAGGCCTAGGGGTGCCCTAGCCTTAGCCTAGGGGAGCCTAAGGCCTAGGGGTGCCCTAGCCTGAAGGCTAGGGGAGCCCTAGCCTTAGCCTAGGGGAGCCTAAGGCCTAGGGGTGCCCTAGCCTGAGGGCTAGGGGAACCCTAGCCTTAGCCTAGGGGAGCCTAAGGCCTAGGGGTGCCCTAGCCTGAAGGCTAGGGGAGCCCTAGCCTTAGCCTAGGGGAGCCTAAGGCCTAGGGGTGCCGTAGCCTGAAGGCTAGGGGAGCCCTAGCCTTAGCCTAGGGGAGCCCTAGCCTAAAGCCTAGGGGTTCCCTAGCCTGAAGGCTAGGGGAGCCCGAGCCTTAGCCTAGGGGAGCCCTAGCCTAAAGCCTAGGGGTGCCCTAGCCTGAAGGCTAGGGGAGCCCTCGCCTTAGCCTAGGGGAGCCTAAAGCCTAGGGGTGCCCTAGCCCGAAGGCTAGGGGAGCCCTAGCCTTAGCCTAGGGGAGCCCTAGCCTAAGGCCTAGGGGTGCCCTAGCCTTAGCCTAGGGGAGCCTAAGGCCTAGGGGTGCCCTAGCCTGAAGGCTACGGGAGCCCTAGCCTTAGCCTAGGGGAGCCCTAGCCTAAGGCCTAGGGGTGCCCTAGCCTGAAGGCTAGGGGAGCCATAGCCTTAGCCTAGGGGAGCCCTAGCCTAAGGCCTAGGGGTGCCCTAACCTGAAGGCTAGGGGAGCCCTACACTTAGCGTAGGGGAGCCCTAGCCTAAGGCCTAGGGGTGCCCTAGCCTGAAGGCAAGGGGAGCCCTAGCCTTAGCCTAGGGGAGCCTAAGGCCTAGGGGTGCCCTAGCCTGAAGGCTAGGGGAGCCCTAGCCTTAGCCTAGGGGAGCCTAAGGCCTAGGGGTGCTCTAGCCTGAAGGCTAGGGGAGCCCTAGCCTTAGCCTAGGGGAGCCTAAGGCCTAGGGGTGCCCTAGCCTGAGGGCTAGGGGAACCCTAGCCTTAGCCTAGGGGAGCCTAAGGCCTAGGGGTGCCCTAGCCTGAAGGCTAGGGAAGCCCTAGCCTTAGCCTAGGGGAGCCTAAGGCCTAGGGGTGCCCTAGCCTGAAGGCTAGGGAAGGCCTAGCCTTAGCCTAGGGGAGCCTAAGGCCTAGGGGTGCCCTAGCCTGAAGGCTAGGGGAGCCCTTGCCTTAGCCTAGGGGAGCCTAAAGCCTAGGGGTGCCCTAGCCTGAAGGCTAGGGGAGCCCTAGCCTTAGCCTAGGGGAGCCCTAGCCTTAGCCTAGGGGAGCCCTAGCCTGAAGGCTAGGGGAGCCCTAGCTTTAGCCTAGGGGAGCCTAAAGCCTAGGGTGGCCGTAGACTGAAGGCTAGGGGAGCCCTAGCCTTCGCCTAGGGGAGCCTAAAGCCTAGGGGGGCCCTAGCCTGAAGGCTAGGGGAGCCCTAGCCTTAGCCTAGGGGAGCCTAAAGCCTAGGGGGGCCCTAGCCTGAAGGCTAGGGGAGCCCTAGCCTTAGCCTAGGGGAGCCTAAAGCCTAGGGGGCCCTAGCCTGAAGGCTAGGGGAGCCCTAGCCTTAGCCTAGGGGAGCCTAAAGCCTAGGGGGGCCCTACCCTGAAGGCTAGGGGAGCCCTAGCCTTAGCCTAGGGGAGCCTAAAGCCTAGGGGGCCCTAGCCTGAAGTCTAGGGGAGCCCTAGCCTTAGCCTAGGGGAGCCCTAGCCTGAAGGCTAGGGGAGCCCTAGCCTTAGCCTAGGGGAGCCCTAGCCTGAAGGCTAGGGGAGCCCTAGCCTTAGCCTAGGGGAGACTAAAGCCTAGGGGGGCCCTAACCTGAAGGCTAGGGGAGCCCTAGCCTTAGCCTAGGGGAGCCCTAGCCTAAAGCCTAGGAGTGCCCTAGCCTGAAGGCTAGGGGAGCCCTAGCCTTAGCCTAGGGGAGCCCTAGCCTAAAGCCTAGGGGTGCCCTAGCCTGAAGGCTAGGGGAGCCCTAGCCGTAGCCGAGGGGAACCTTAGCCTAAAGCCTAGGGGTGCCCTAGCCTGAAGGCTAGGGGAGCCCTAGCCTTAGCCTAGGGGAGCCTAAAGCCTAGGGGTGCCCTAGCCTGAAGGCTAGGTGAGCCCTAGCCTTAGCCTAGGGGAGCCCTAGCCTAAAGCCTAGGGGTGCCCTAGCCTGAAGGCTAGGGGAGCCCTAGCCTTAGCCTAGGGGAGCCTAAAGCCTAGGGGTGCCCTAGCCTGAAGGCTAGGGGAGCCCTAACCTTAGCCTAGTGGAGCCCTAGCCTAAAGCCTTGGGGTGCCCTAGCCTGAAGGCTAGGGGAGCCCTAGCCTTAGCCTAGGGGATCCTAAAGCCTAGGGGAGCCCTAGCCTAAAGCCTAGGGGTTCCCTAGCCTGAAGGCTAGGGGAGCCCTAGCCTTAGCCTAGGGGTGCCCTAGCCTAAAGCCTAGGGGTGCCCTAGCCTGAAGGCTAGGGGAGACCTAGCCTTAGCCTAGGGGAGCCTAAAGCCTAGGGATTGCCCTAGCCTGAAGGCTAGGGGAGCCCTAGCCTTAGCCTAGGGGCGCCCTAGCCTAAGGCCTAGGGTTGCCCTAGCCTTAGCCTAGGGGAGCCTAAGGCCTAGGGGTGCCCTAGCCTGAAGGCTAGGGGAGCCCTAGCCTTAGCCTAGGGGAGCCCTAGCCTAAGGCCTAGGGGTGCCCTAGCCTGAAGGCTAGGGGAGCCCTAGCCTTAGCCTAGGGGAGCCCTAGCCTAAGGCCTAGGGGTGCCCTAGCCTGAAGGCTAGGGGAGCCCTACCCTTAGCCTAGGGGAGCCCTAGCCTAAGGCCTAGGGGTGCCCTAGCCTGAAGGCAAGGGGAGCCCTAGCCTTAGCCTAGGGGAGCCTAAGGCCTAGGGGTGCCCTAGCCTGAAGGCTAGGGGAGCCCTAGTCTTAGCCTAGGGGAGCCTAAGGCCTAGGGGTGCCCTAGCCTGAAGGCTAGGGGAGCCCTAGCCTTAGCCTAGGGGAGCCTAAGGCCTAGGGGTGCCCTAGCCAGAAGGCTAGGGGAGGCCTAGCCTTAGCCTAGGGGAGCCTAAGGCCTAGGGGTGCCCTAGCCTGAAGGCTAGGGGAGCCCTAGCCTTAGCCTAGGGGAGCCCTAGCCTAAAGCCTAGGGGTTCCCTAGCCTGAAGGCTAGGGGAGCCCTAGCCTTAGCCTAGGGGAGCCCTAGCCTAAAGCCTAGGGGTGCCCTAGCCTGAAGGCTAGGGGAGCCCTAGCCTTAGCCTAGGGGAGCCTAAAGCCTAGGGGTGCCCTAGCCCGAAGGCTAGGGGAGCCCTAGCCTTAGCCTAGGGGAGCCCTAGCCTAAGGCCTAGGGGTGCCCTAGCCTTAGCCTAGGGGAGCCTAAGGCCTAGGGGTGCCCTAGCCTGAAGGCTAGGGGAGCCCTAGCCTTAGCCTAGGGGAGCCCTAGCCTAAGGCCTAGGGGTGCCCTAGCCTGAAGGCTAGGGGAGCCATAGCCTTAGCCTAGGGGAGCCCTAGCCCAAGGCCTAGGGGTGCCCTAACCTGAAGGCTAGGGGAGCCCTACCCTTAGCCTAGGGGAGCCCTAGCCTAAGGCCTAGGGGTGCCATAGCCTGAAGGCAAGGGGAGCCCTAGCCTTAGCCTAGGGGAGCCTAAGGCCTAGGGGTGCCCTAGCCTGAAGGCTAGGGGAGCCCTAGCCTTAGCCTAGGGGAGCCTAAGGCCTAGGGGTGCCCTAGCCTGAAGGCTAGGGGAGCCCTAGCCTTAGCCTAGGGGAGCCTAAGGCCTAGGGGTGCCCTAGCCTGAGGGCTAGGGGAACCCTAGCCTTAGCCTAGGGGAGCCTAAGGCCTAGGGGTGCCCTAGCCTGAAGGCTAGGGGAGCCCTAGCCTTAGCCTAGGGGAGCCTAAGGCCTAGGGGTGCCCTAGCCTGAAGGCTAGGGGAGCCCTAGCCTTAGCCTAGGGGAGCCCTAGCCTAAAGCCTAGGGGGGCCCTAGCCTGAAGGCTAGGGGAGCCCTAGCCTTAGCCTAGGGGAGCCTAAAGCCTAGGGGGCCCTAGCCTGAAGGCTAGGGGAGCCCTAGCCTTAGCCTAGGGGAGCCTAAAGCCTAGGGGGGCCCTACCCTGAAGGCTAGGGGAGCCCTAGCCTTAGCCTAGGGGAGCCTAAAGCCTAGGGGGCCCTAACCTGAAGTCTAGGGGAGCCCTAGCCTTAGCCTAGGGGAGCCCTAGCCTGAAGGCTAGGGGAGCCCTAGACTTAGCCTAGGGGAGCCCTAGCCTGAAGGCTAGGGGAGCCCTAGCCTTAGCCTAGGGGAGACTAAAGCCTAGGGGGGCCCTAACCTGAAGGCTAGGGGAGCCCTAGCCTTAGCCTAGGGGAGCCTAAAGCCTAGGGGTGCCCTAGCCTGAAGGCTAGGGGAGCCCTAGCCTTAGCCTAGGGGAGCCCTAGCCTAAAACTTAGGGGTGCCCTAGCCTGAAGGCTAGGGGAGCCCTAGCCTTAGCCTAGGGGAGCCCTAGCCTAAAGCCTAGGAGTGCCCTAGCCTGAAGGCTAGGGGAGCCCTAGCCTTAGCCTAGGGGAGCCCTAGCCTAAAGCCTAGGGGTGCCCTAGCCTGAAGGCTAGGGGAGCCCTAGCCGTAGCCTAGGGGAGCCTTAGCCTAAAGCCTAGGGGTGCCCTAGCCTGAAGGCTAGGGGAGCCCTAGCCTTAGCCTAGGGGAGCCTAAAGCCTAGGGGTGCCCTAGCCTGAAGGCTAGGGGAGCCCTAGCCTTAGCCTAAGGGAGCCCTAGCCTAAAGCCTAGGGGTGCCCTAGCCTGAAGGCTAGGGGAGCCCTAGCCTTAGCCTAGGGGAGCCTAAAGCCTAGGGGTGCCCTAGCCTGAAGGCTAGGGGAGCCCTAACCTTAGCCTAGTGGAGCCCTAGCCTAAAGCCTTGGGGTGCCCTAGCCTGAAGGCTAGGGGAGCCCTAGCCTTAGCCTAGGGGATCCTAAAGCCTAGGGGAGCCCTAGCCTAAAGCCTAGGGGTTCCCTAGCCTGAAGGCTAGGGGAGCCCTAGCCTTAGCCTAGGGGTGCCCTAGCCTAAAGCCTAGGGGTGCCCTAGCCTGAAGGCTAGGGGAGACCTAGCCTTAGCCTACGGGAGCCTAAAGCCTAGGGATTGCCCTAGCCTGAAGGCTAGGGGAGCCCTAGCCTTAGCCTAGGGGCGCCCTAGCCTAAGGCCTAGGGTTGCCCTAGCCTTAGCCTAGGGGAGCCTAAGGCCTAGGGGTGCCCTAGCCTGAAGGCTAGGGGAGCCCTAGCCTTAGCCTAGGGGAGCCCTAGCCTAAGGCTTAGGGGTGCCCTAGCCTGAAGGCTAGGGGAGCCCTAGCCTTAGCCTAGGGGAGCCCTAGCCTAAGGCCTAGGGGTGCCCTAGCCTGAAGGCTAGGGGAGCCCTACCCTTAGCCTAGGGGAGCCCTAGCCTAAGGCCTAGGGGTGCCCTAGCCTGAAGGCAAGGGGAGCCCTAGCCTTAGCCTAGGGGAGCCTAAGGCCTAGGGGTGCCCTAGCCTGAAGGCTAGGGGAGCCCTAGCCTTAGCCTAGGGGAGCCTAAGGCCTAGGGGTGCCCTAGCCTGAAGGCTAGGGGAGCCCTAGCCTTAGCCTAGGGGAGCCTAAGGCCTAGGGGTGCCCTAGCCTGAGGGCTAGGGGAACCCTAACCTTAGTCTAGGGGAGCCTAAGGCCTAGGGGTGCCCTAGCCTGAAGCCTAGGGGAGCCCTAGCCTTAGCCTAGGGGAGCCTAAGCCCTAGGGGTGCCCTAGCCTGAAGGCTAGGGGAGCCCTAGCCTTAGCCTAGGGGAGCCTAAGGCCTAGGGGTGCCCTAGCCTGAAGGCTAGGGGAGGCCTAGCCTTAGCCTAGGGGAGCCTAAGGCCTAGGGGTGCCCTAGCCTGAAGGCTAGGGGAGCCCTAGCCTTAGCCTAGGGGAGCCCTAGCCTAAAGCCTAGGGGTTCCCTAGCCTGAAGGCTAGGGGAGCCCTAGCCTTAGCCTAGGGGAGCCCTAGCCTAAAGCCTAGGGGTGCCCTAGCCTGAAGGCTAGGGGAGCCCTAGCCTTAGCCTAGGGGAGCCTAAACCCTAGGGGTGCCCTAGCCCGAAGGCTAGGGGAGCCCTAGCCTTAGCCTAGGGGAGCCCTAGCCTAAGGCCTAGGGGTGCCCTAGCCTTAGCCTAGGGGAGCCTAAGGCCTAGGGGTGCCCTAGCCTGAAGGCTAGGGGAGCCCTAGCCTTAGCCTAGGGGAGCCCTAGCCTAAGGCCTAGGGGTGCCCTAGCCTGAAGGCTAGGGGAGCCATAGCCTTAGCCTTGGGGAGCCCTAGCCTAAGGCCTAGGGGTGCCCTAACCTGAAGGCTAGGGGAGCCCTACCCTTAGCCTAGGGGAGCCCTAGCCTAAGGCCTAGGGGTGCCATAGCCTGAAGGCAAGGGGAGCCCTAGCCTTAGCCTAGGGGAGCCTAAGGCCTAGGGGTGCCCTAGCCTGAAGGCTAGGGGAGCCCTAGCCTTAGCCTAGGGGAGCCTAAGGCCTAGGGGTGCCATAGCCTGAAGGCTAGGGGAGCCCTAGCCTTAGCCTAGGGGAGCCTAAGGCCTAGGGGTGCCCTAGCCTGAGGGCTAGGGGAACCCTAGCTTTAGCCTAGGGGAGCCTAAGGCCTAGGGGTGCCCTAGCCTGAAGGCTAGGGGAGCCCTAGCCTTAGCCTAGGGGAGCCTAAGGCCTAGGGGTGCCCTAGCCTGAAGGCTAGGGGAGCCCTAGCCTTAGCCTAGGGGAGCCCTAGCCTAAAGCCTAGGGGTGCCCTAGCCTGAAGGCTAGGGGAGCCCTAGCCTTAGCCTAGGGGAGCCTAAAGCCTAGGGGTGCCCTAGCCCGAAGGCTAGGGGAGCCCTAGCCTTAGCCTAGGGGAGCCCTAGCCTAAGGCCTAGGGGTGCCCTAGCCTTAGCCTAGGGGAGCCTAAGGCCTAGGGGTGCCCTAGCCTGAAGGCTAGGGGAGCCCTAGCCTTAGCCTAGGGGAGCCCTAGCCTAAGGCCTAGGGGTGCCCTAGCCTGAAGGCTAGGGGAGCCATAGCCTTAGCCTTGGGGAGCCCTAGCCTAAGGCCTAGGGGTGCCCTAACCTGAAGGCTAGGGGAGCCCTACCCTTAGCCTAGGGGAGCCCTAGCCTAAGGCCTAGGGGTGCCATAGCCTGAAGGCAAGGGGAGCCCTAGCCTTAGCCTAGGGGAGCCTAAGGCCTAGGGGTGCCCTAGCCTGAAGGCTAGGGGAGCCCTAGCCTTAGCCTAGGGGAGCCTAAGGCCTAGGGGTGCCATAGCCTGAAGGCTAGGGGAGCCCTAGCCTTAGCCTAGGGGAGCCTAAGGCCTAGGGGTGCCCTAGCCTGAGGGCTAGGGGAACCCTAGCTTTAGCCTAGGGGAGCCTAAGGCCTAGGGGTGCCCTAGCCTGAAGGCTAGGGGAGCCCTAGCCTTAGCCTAGGGGAGCCTAAGGCCTAGGGGTGCCCTAGCCTGAAGGCTAGGGGAGCCCTAGCCTTAGCCTAGGGGAGCCCTAGCCTAAAGCCTAGGGGTGCCCTAGCCTGAAGGCTAGGGGAGCCCTAGCCTTAGCCTAGGGGAGCCTAAAGCCTAGGGGTGCCCTAGCCCGAAGGCTAGGGGAGCCCTAGCCTTAGCCTAGGGGAGCCCTAGCCTAAGGCCTAGGGGTGCCCTAGCCTTAGCCTAGGGGAGCCTAAGGCCTAGGGGTGCCCTAGCCTGAAGGCTAGGGGAGCCCTAGCCTTAGCCTAGGGGAGCCCTAGCCTAAGGCCTAGGGGTGCCCTAGCCTGAAGGCTAGGGGAGCCATAGCCTTAGCCTTGGGGAGCCCTAGCCTAAGGCCTAGGGGTGCCCTAACCTGAAGGCTAGGGGAGCCCTACCCTTAGCCTAGGGGAGCCCTAGCCTAAGGCCTAGGGGTGCCATAGCCTGAAGGCAAGGGGAGCCCTAGCCTTAGCCTAGGGGAGCCTAAGGCCTAGGGGTGCCCTAGCCTGAAGGCTAGGGGAGCCCTAGCCTTAGCCTAGGGGAGCCTAAGGCCTAGGGGTGCCATAGCCTGAAGGCTAGGGGAGCCCTAGCCTTAGCCTAGGGGAGCCTAAGGCCTAGGGGTGCCCTAGCCTGAGGGCTAGGGGAACCCTAGCTTTAGCCTAGGGGAGCCTAAGGCCTAGGGGTGCCCTAGCCTGAAGGCTAGGGGAGCCCTAGCCTTAGCCTAGGGGAGCCTAAGGCCTAGGGGTGCCCTAGCCTGAAGGCTAGGGGAGCCCTAGCCTTAGCCTAGGGGAGCCCTAGCCTAAAGCCTAGGGGTGCCCTAGCCTGAAGGCTAGGGGAGCCCTAGCCGTAGCCTAGGGGAGCCTTAGCCTAAAGCCTAGGGGTGCCCTAGCCTGAAGGCTAGGGGAGCCCTAGCCTTAGCCTAGGGGAACCTAAAGCCTAGGGGTGCCCTAGCCTGAAGGCTAGGGGAGCCCTAGCCTTAGCCTAGGGGAGCCCTAGCCTAAAGCCTAGGGGTGCCCTAGCCTGAAGGCTAGGGGAGCCCTAGCCTTAGCCTAGGGGAGCCTAAAGCCTAGGGGTGCCCTAGCCTGAAGGCTAGGTGAGCCCTAACCTTAGCCTAGTGGAGCCCTAGCCTAAAGCCTTGGGGTGCCCTAGCCTGAAGGCTAGGGGAGCCCTAGCCTTAGCCTAGGGGATCCTAAAGCCTAGGGGAGCCCTAGCCTAAAGCCTAGGGGTTCCCTAGCCTAAAGGCTAGGGGAGCCCTAGCCTTAGCCTAGGGGTGCCCTAGCCTAAAGCCTAGGGGTGCCCTAGCCTGAAGGCTAGGGGAGCCCTAGCCTTAGCCTAGGGGAGCCTAAAGCCTAGGGATTGCCCTAGGAGCCCTAGCCTTAGCCTAGGGGAGCCTAAAGCCTAGGGGGGCCCTAGCCTCAAGGCTAGGGGAGCCCTAGCCTTTGCCTAGGGGAGCCAAAAGCCTAGGGGAGCCCTAGCCTCAAGGCTAGGGGAGCCCTAGCCTTAGCCTAGGGGAGCCAAAAGCCTAGGGGAGCCTTAGCCTCAAGGCTAGGGGAGCCCTAGCCTTAGACTAGGGGAGCCAAAATCCTAGGGGAGCCCTAGCCTGAAGGCCAGGGGAGCCCTAGCCTTAGCCTAGGGGAGCCAAAAGCCTAGGGGAGCCCTAGCCTGAAGGCCAGGGGAGCCCTAGCCTTAGCCTAGGGGAGCCAAAAGCCTAGGGGAGCCCTAGCCTGAAGGCCAGGGGAGCCCTAGCCTTAGCCTAGGGGAGCCAAAAACCTAGGGGAGCCCTAGCCTGAAGGCCAGGGGAGCCCTAACCTTAGCCTAGGGGAGCCAAAAGCCTAGGGCAGCCCTAGCCTGAAGGCCAGGGGAGCCCTAGCCTTAGCCTAGGGGAGCCAAAAGCCTAGGGGAGCCCTAGCCTGAAGGCCAGGGGAGCCCTAGCCTTAGCCTAGGGGAGCCAAAAGCCTAGGGGAGCCCTAGCCTGAAGGCCAGGGGAGCCCTAGCCTTAGCCTAGGGGAGCCTAAAGCCTAGGGGAGCCCTAGCCTGAAGGCCAGGGGAGCCCTAGCCTTAGCCTAGGGGAGCCTAAAGCCTAGGGTAGCCCTAGCCTGAAGGCCAGGGGAGACCTAGCCTTAGCCTAGGGGAGCCCTAAAGCCTAGGGGAGCCCTAGCCTGAAGGCCAGGGGAGCCCTAGCCTTAGCCTAGGGGAGCCTAAAGCCTAGGGGAGCCCTAGCCTTAGCCTAGGGGAGCCTAAACCTAGGGGAGCCTAAAGCCTAGGGGAGCCCTAGCCTGAAGGCTAGGGGAGCCCTAGCCTTAGCCTAGGGGAGCCCTAGCCTAAAGCCTAGGGGTGCCCTAGCCTGAAGGCTAGGGGAGCCCTAGCCTTAGCCTAGGGGAGCCCTAGCCTAAAGCCTAGGGGTGCCCTAGCCTGAAGGCTAGGGGAGCCCTAGCCTTAGCCTAGGGGAGCCCTAGCCTAAAGCCTAGGGGTGCCCTAGCCTGAAGGCTAGGGGAGCCCTAGCCTTAGCCTAGGGGAGCCCTAGCCTAAAGCCTAGGGGTGCCCTAGCCTGAAGGCTAGGGGAGCCCTAGCCTTAGCCTAGGGGAGCCCTAGCCTAAAGCCTAGGGGTGCCCTAGCCTGAAGGCTAGGGGAGCCCTAGCCTTAGCCGAGGGGAGCCTAAAGCCTAGGGGTGCCCTAGCCAGAAGGCTAGGGGAGCCCTAGCCTTAGCCTAGGGGAGCCTAAAGCCTAGGGGTGCCCTAGCCTGAAGGCTAGGGGAGCCCTAGCCTTAGCCTAGGGGAGCCTAAAGCCTAGGGGTGCCCTAGCCTGAAGGCTAGGGGAGCCCTAGCCTTAGCCTAGGGGAGCCTAAAGCCTAGGGGTGCCCTAGCCTGAAGGCTAGGTGAGCCCTAGCCTTAGCCTAGGGGAGCCTAAAGCCTAGGGGTGCCCTAGCCTGAAGGCTAGGGGAGCCCTAGCCTTAGCCTAGGGGAGCCCTAGCCTAAGGCCTAGGGGTGCCCTAGCCTAAAGGCTAGGGGAGCCCTAGCCTTAGCCTAGGGGAGCCTAAAGCCTAGGGGTGCCCTAGCCTGAAGGCTAGTGGAGCCCTAGCCTTAGCCTAGGGGAGCCTAAAGCCTAGGGGTGCCCTAGCCTGAAGGCTAGGGGAGCCCTAGCCTTAGCCTAGGGGAGCCCTAGCCTAAGGCTTAGGGGTGCCCTAGCCTGAAGGCTAGGGGAGCCCTAGCCTTAGCCTAGGGGAGCCCTAGCCTACGGCCTAGGGGTGCCCTAGCCTGAAGGCTAGGGGAGCCCTAGCCTTAGCCTAGGGGAGCCTAAAGCCTAGGGGTGCCCTAGCCTGAAGGCTAGGGGAGCCCTAGCCTTAGCCTAGGGGAGCCCTAGCCTAAGGCCTAGGGGTGCCCTAGCCTTAGCCTAGGGGAGCCTAAGGCCTAGGGGTGTCCAAGCCTGAAGGCTAGGGGAGCCCTAGCCTTAGCCTAGGGGAGCCCTAGCCTTAGCCTAGGGGAGCCTAAAGCCTAGGGTGGCCGTAGCCTGAAGGCTAGGGGAGCCCTAGCCTTAGCCTAGGGGAGCCTAAAGCCTAGGGGGGCCCTAGCCTGAAGGCTAGGGGAGCCCTAGCCTTAGCCTAGGGGAGCCTAAAGCCTAGGGGGGCCCTAGCCTGAAGGCTAGGGCAGCCCTAGCCTTAGCCTAGGGGAGCCTAAAGCCTAGGGGGCCCTAGCCTGAAGGCTAGGGGAGCCCTAGCCTTAGCCTAGGGGAGCCTAAAGCCTAGGGGGGCCCTACCCTGAAGGCTAGGGGAGCCCTAGCCTTAGCCTAGGGGAGCCTAAAGCCTAGGGGGCCCTAGCCTGAAGGCTAGGGGAGCCCTAGCCTTAGCCTAGGGGAGCCCTAGCCTGAAGGCTAGGGGAGCCCTAGCCTTAGCCTAGGGGAGCCCTAGCCTGAAGGCTAGGGGAGCCCTAGCCTTAGCCTAGGGGAGCCTAAAGCCTAGGGGGGCCCTAACCTGAAGGCTAGGGGAGCCCTAGCCTTAGCCTAGGGGAGCCTAAACCCTAGGGGGGCCCTAGCCTGAAGGCTAGGGGAGCCCTAGCCTTAGCCTAGGGGAGCCTAAAGCCTAGGGGGGCCTTAGCCTGAAGGCTAGGGGAGCCCTAGCCTTAGCCTAGGGGAGCCTAAAGCCTTGGGGGCCCTAGCCTGAAGGCTAGGGGAGCCCTAGCCTTAACCTAGGGGAGCCTAAAGCCTAGGGGGGCCCTAGCCTGAAGGCTAGGGGAGCCCTAGCCTTAGCGTAAGGGAGCCTAAAGCCTAGGGGGGGCCCTACCTGAAGGCTAGGGGAGCCCTAGCCTTAGCCTAGGGGAGCCTAAAGCCTAGGGGGACCCTAGCCTGAAGGCGAGGGGAGCCCTAGCCTTAGCCTAGGGGAGCCTAAAGCCTAGGGGGGCCCTAGCCTGAAGGCGAGGGGAGCCCTAGCCTTAGCCTAGGGGAGCTTAAAGCCTAGGGGGGCCCTAGCCTGAAGGCTAGGGGAGCCCTAGCCTTAGCCTAGGGGAGCCTAAAGCCTAGGGGGGCCCTAGCCTGAAGGCTAGGGTAGCCCTAGCCTTAGCCTAGGGGAGCCTAAAGCCTAGGGGAGCCCTAGCCAGAAGGCTAGGGGAGCCCTAGCCTTAGCCTAGGGGAGCCAAAATCCTAGGGGAGCCCTAGCCTGTAGGCCAGGGGAGCCCTAGACTTAGCCTAGGGGAGCCAAAAGCCTAGGGGAGCCCTAGCCTGAAGGCCAGGGGAGCCCTAGCCTTAGCCTAGGGGAGCCAAAAGCCTAGGGGAGCCCTTGCATGAAGGCCAGGGGAGCCCTAGCCTTAGCCTAGGGGAGCCAAAAGCCTAGGGGAGCCCTAGACTGAAGGCCAGGGGAGCTCTAGCCTTAGCCTAGGGGAGCCAAAAGCCTAGGGGAGCCCTAGCCTGAAGGCCAGGGGAGCCCTTGCCTGAAGGCCAGGTGAGCCCTAGCCTTAGCCTAGGGGAGCCAAAAACCTAGGGGAGCCCTAGCCTGAAGGCCAGGGGAGCCCTAACCTTAGCCTAGGGGAGCCAAAAGCCTAGGGCAGCCCTAGCCTGAAGGCCAGGGGAGCCCTAGCCTTAGCCTAGGGGAGCCAAAAGCCTAGGGGAGCCCTAGCCTGAAGGCCAGGGGAGCCCTAGCCTTAGCCTAGGGGAGCCAAAAGCCTAGGGGAGCCCTAGCCTGAAGGCCAGGGGAGCCCTAGCCTTAGCCTAGGGGAGCCTAAAGCCTAGGGGAGCCCTAGCCTGAAGGCCAGGGGAGCCCTAGCCTTAGCCTAGGGGAGCCTAAAGCCTAGGGTAGCCCTAGCCTTAAGGCCAGGGGAGCCCTAGCCTTAGCCTAGGGGAACCTAAAGCCTAGGGGAGCCCTAGCCTGAAGGCCAGGGGAGCCCTAGCCTTAGCCTAGGGGAGCCTAAAGCCTAAGGGAGCCCTAGCCTTAGCCTAGGGGAGCCTAAACCTAGGGGAGCCTAAAGCCTAGGGGAGCCCTAGCCTGAAGGCTAGGGGAGCCCTAGCCTTAGCCTAGGGGAGCCTAAAGCCTAGGGGAGCCCTAGCCTGAAGGCTAGGGGAGCCCTAGCCTTAGCCTAGGGGAGCCTAAAGCCTAGGGGTGCCCTAGCCTGAAGGCTAGGGGAGCCCTAGCCTTAGCCTAGGGGAGCCTAAAGCCTAGGGGAGCCCTAGCCTGAAGGCTAGGGGAGCCCTAGCCTGAAGGCTAGGGGAGCCCTAGCCTTAGCCTAGGGAAGCCTAAAGCCTAGGGGAGCCCTAGCCTGAAGACTAGGGGAGCCCTAGCCTTAGCCTAGGGGAGCCTAAAGCCTAGGGGTGCCCTAGCCTGAAGGCTAGGGGAGCCCTAGCCTTAGCCTAGGGGAGCCTAAAGCCTAGGGGTGCCCTAGCCTGAAGGCTAGGGGAGCCCTAGCCTTAGCCTAGGGGAGCCTAAAGCCTAGCGGTGCCCTAGCCTGAAGGCTAGGGGAGCCCTAGCCTTAGCCTAGGGGAGCCTAAAGCCTAGGGGTGCCCTAGCCTGAAGGCTAGGGGAGCCCTAGCCTTAGCCTAGGGGAGCCTATAGCCTAGGGGTGCCCTAGCCTGAAGGCTAGGGGAGCCCTAGCCTTAGCCTAGGGGAGCCCTAGCCTAAAGCCTAGGGGTGCCCTAGCCTGAAGGCTAGGGGAGCCCTAGCCTTAGTCTAGGGGAGCCTAAAGCCTAGGGGTGCCCTAGCCTGAAGGCTAGGGGAGCCCTAGCCTTAGCCTAGGGGAGCCTAAAGCCTAGGGGTGCCCTAGCCTGAAGGCTAGGGGAGCCCTAGCCTTAGCCTAGGGGAGCCTAAAGCCTAGGGGTGCCCTACCCTGAAGGCTAGGGGAGCCCTAGCCTTAGCCTAGGGGAGCCCTAGCCTAAAGCCTAGGGGTGCCCTAGCCTGAAGGCTAGGGGAGCCCTAGCCTTAGCCTAGGGGAGCCTAAAGCCTAGGGGTGCCCTAGTCTGAAGGCTAGGGGAGCCCTAGCCTTAGCCTAGGGGAGCCCTAGCCTAAAGCCTAGGGGTGCCCTAGCCTGAAGGCTAGGGGAGCCCCAGCCTTAGCCTAGGGGAGCCTAAAGCCTAGGGGTGCCCTAGCATGAAGGCTAGGGGAGCCCTATCCTTAGCCTAGGGGCGCCCTAGCCTAAAGCCTAGGGGTGCCCTAGCCTGAAGGCTAGGGGAGCCCTAGCCTTAGCCTAGGGGAGCCTAAAGCCTAGGGGTGCCCTAGCCTGAAGGCTAGGGGAGCCCTAACCTTAGCCTAGGGGAGCCTAAAGCCTAGGGGTGCCCTAGCCTGAAGGCTAGGGGAACCCTAGCCTTAGCCTAGGGGAGCCTAAAGCCTAGGGGGGCCCTAGCCTGAAGGCTAGGGGAGCCCTAGCCTTAACCTAGGGGAGCCTAAAGCCTAGGGGTGCCCTAGCCTGAAGGCTAGTGGAGCCCTAGCCTTAGCCTAGGGGAGCCCTACCCTAAAGCCTAGGGGTGCCCTAGCCTGAAGGCTAGGGGAGCCCTAGCCTTAGCCTAGGGGAGCCCTAGCCTAAAGCCTAGGGGTGCCCTAGCCTGAAGGCTAGGGGAGCCCTAGCCTTAGCCTAGGGGAGCCCTAGCCTAAAGCCTAGGGGTGCCCTAGCCAGAAGGCTAGGGGAGCCCTAGCCTTAGCCTAGGGGAGCCTAAAGCCTAGGGGTGCCCTAGCCTGAAGGCTAGGGGAGCCCTAGCCTTAGCCTAGGGGAGCCTAAAGCCTAGGGGTGCCCTAGCCTGAAGGCTAGGGGAGCCCTAGCCTTAGCCTAGGGGAGCCCTAGCCTAAGGCCTAGGGGTGCCCTAGCCTGAAGGCTAGGGGAGCCCTAGCCTTAGCCTAGGGGAGCCCTAGCCTGCGGCCTAGGGGTGCCCTAGCCTGAAGGCTAGGGGAGCCCTAGCCTTAGCCTAGGGGAGCCTAAAGCCTAGGGGTGCCCTAGCCTGAAGGCTAGGGGAGCCCTAGCCTTAGCCTAGGGGAGCCCTAGCCTAAGGCCTAGGGGTGCCCTAGCCTTAGCCTAGGGGAGCCTAAGGCCTAGGGGTGTCCTAGCCTGAAGGCTAGGGGAGCCCTAGCCTTAGCCTAGGGGAGCCCTAGCCTTAGCCTAGGGGAGCCCTAGCCTGAAGGCTAGGGGAGCCCTAGCCTTAGCCTAGGGGAGCCTAAAGCCTAGGGTGGCCGTAGCCTGAAGGCTAGGGGAGCCCTAGCCTTAGCCTAGGGGAGCCTAAAGCCTAGGGGGGCCCTAGCCTGAAGGCTAGGGGAGCCCTAGCCTTAGCCTAGGGGAGCCTAAAGCCTAGGGGGGCCCTAGCCTGAAGGCTAGGGGAGCCCTAGCCTTAGCCTAGGGGAGCCTAAAGCCTAGGGGTGCCCTAGCCTGAAGGCTAGGGGAGCCCTAGCCTTAGCCTAGGGGAGCCCTAGCCTAAGGCCTAGGGGTGCCCTAGCCTGAAGGCTAGGGGAGCCCTAGCCTTAGCCTAGGGGAGCCCTAGCCTACGGCCTAGGGGTGCCCTAGCCTGAAGGCTAGGGGAGCCCTAGCCTTAGCCTAGGGGAGCCTAAAGCCTAGGGGTGCCCTAACCTGAAGGCTAGGGGAGCCCTAGCCTTAGCCTAGGGGAGCCCTAGCCTAAGGCCTAGGGGTGCCCTAGCCTTAGCCTAGGGGAGCCTAAGGCCTAGGGGTGTCCTAGCCTGAAGGCTAGGGGAGCCCTAGCCTTAGCCTAGGGGAGCCCTAGCCTTAGCCTAGGGGAGCCCTAGCCTGAAGGCTAGGGGAGCCCTAGCCTTAGCCTAGGGGAGCCTAAAGCCTAGGGTGGCCGTAGCCTGAAGGCTAGGGGAGCCCTAGCCTTAGCCTAGGGGAGCCTAAAGCCTAGGGGGGCCCTAGCCTGAAGGCTAGGGGAGCCCTAGCCTTAGCCTAGGGGAGCCTAAAGCCTAGGGGGGCCCTAGCCTGAAGGCTAGGGGAGCCCTAGCCTTAGCCTAGGGGAGCCTAAAGCCTAGGGGGCCCTAGCCTGAAGGCTAGGGGAGCCCTAGCCTTAGCCTAGGGGAACCTAAAGCCTAGGGGGGCCCTACCCTGAAGGCTAGGGGAGCCCTAGCCTTAGCCTAGGGGAGCCTAAAGCCTAGGGGGCCCTAGCCTGAAGGCTAGGGGAGCCCTAGCCTTAGCCTAGGGGAGCCCTAGCCTGAAGGCTAGGGGAGCCCTAGCCTTCGCCTAGGGGAGCCCTAGCCTGAAGGCTAGGGGAGCCCTAGCCTTAGCCTAGGGGAGCCTAAAGCCTAGGGGGGCCCTAACCTGAAGGCTAGGGGAGCCCTAGCCTTAGCCTAGGGGAGCCTAAACCCTAGGGGGTCCCTAGCCTGAAGGCTAGGGGAGCCCTAGCCTTAGCCTAGGGGAGCCTAAAGCCTAGGGGGGCCTTAGCCTGAAGGCTAGGGGAGCCCTAGCCTTAGCCTAGGGGAGCCTAAAGCCTTGGGGGCCCTAGCCTGAAGGCTAGGGGAGCCCTAGCCTTAACCTAGGGGAGCCTAAAGCCTAGGGGGGCCCTAGCCTGAAGGCTAGGGGAGCCCTAGCCTTAGCCTAAGGGAGCCTAAAGCCTAGGGGGGGCCCTACCTGAAGGCTAGGGGAGCCCTAGCCTTAGCCTAGGGGAGCCTAAAGCCTAGGGGGACCCTAGCCTGAAGGCGAGGGGAGCCCTAGCCTTAGCCTAGGGGAGCCTAAAGCCTAGGGGGGCCCTAGCCTGAAGGCGAGGGGAGCCCTAGCCTTAGCCTAGGGGAGCTTAAAGCCTAGGGGGGCCCTAGCCTGAAGGCTAGGGGAGCCCTAGCCTTAGCCTAGGGGAGCCTAAAGCCTAGGGGGGCCCTAGCCTGAAGGCTAGGGTAGCCCTAGCCTTAGCCTAGGGGAGCCTAAAGCCTAGGGGAGCCCTAGCCAGAAGGCTAGGGGAGCCCTAGCCTTAGCCTAGGGGAGCCAAAATCCTAGGGGAGCCCTAGCCTGTAGGCCAGGGGAGCCCTAGACTTAGCCTAGGGGAGCCAAAAGCCTAGGGGAGCCCTAGCCTGAAGGCCAGGGGAGCCCTAGCCTTAGCCTAGGGGAGCCAAAAGCCTAGGGGAGCCCTTGCATGAAGGCCAGGGGAGCCCTAGCCTTAGCCTAGGGGAGCCAAAAGCCTAGGGGAGCCCTAGACTGAAGGCCAGGGGAGCTCTAGCCTTAGCCTAGGGGAGCCAAAAGCCTAGGGGAGCCCTAGCCTGAAGGCCAGGGGAGCCCTTGCCTGAAGGCCAGGTGAGCCCTAGCCTTAGCCTAGGGGAGCCAAAAACCTAGGGGAGCCCTAGCCTGAAGGCCAGGGGAGCCCTAACCTTAGCCTAGGGGAGCCAAAAGCCTAGGGCAGCCCTAGCCTGAAGGCCAGGGGAGCCCTAGCCTTAGCCTAGGGGAGCCAAAAGCCTAGGGGAGCCCTAGCCTGAAGGCCAGGGGAGCCCTAGCCTTAGCCTAGGGGAGCCAAAAGCCTAGGGGAGCCCTAGCCTGAAGGCCAGGGGAGCCCTAGCCTTAGCCTAGGGGAGCCTAAAGCCTAGGGGAGCCCTAGCCTGAAGGCCAGGGGAGCCCTAGCCTTAGCCTAGGGGAGCCTAAAGCCTAGGGTAGCCCTAGCCTTAAGGCCAGGGGAGCCCTAGCCTTAGCCTAGGGGAACCTAAAGCCTAGGGGAGCCCTAGCCTGAAGGCCAGGGGAGCCCTAGCCTTAGCCTAGGGGAGCCTAAAGCCTAAGGGAGCCCTAGCCTTAGCCTAGGGGAGCCTAAACCTAGGGGAGCCTAAAGCCTAGGGGAGCCCTAGCCTGAAGGCTAGGGGAGCCCTAGCCTTAGCCTAGGGGAGCCTAAAGCCTAGGGGAGCCCTAGCCTGTAGGCTAGGGGAGCCCTAGCCTTAGCCTAGGGGAGCCTAAAGCCTAGGGGTGCCCTAGCCTGAAGGCTAAGGGAGCCCTAGCCTTAGCCTAGGGGAGCCTAAAGCCTAGGGGAGCCCTAGCCTGAAGGCTAGGGGAGCCCTAGCCTGAAGGCTAGGGGAGCCCTAGCCTTAGCCTAGGGAAGCCTAAAGCCTAGGGGAGCCCTAGCCTGAAGACTAGGGGAGCCCTAGCCTTAGCCTAGGGGAGCCTAAAGCCTAGGGGTGCCCTAGCCTGAAGGCTAGGGGAGCCCTAGCCTTAGCCTAGGGGAGCCTAAAGCCTAGGGGTGCCCTAGCCTGAAGGCTAGGGGAGCCCTAGCCTTAGCCTAGGGGAGCCTAAAGCCTAGCGGTGCCCTAGCCTGAAGGCTAGGGGAGCCCTAGCCTTAGCCTAGGGGAGCCTAAAGCCTAGGGGTGCCCTAGCCTGAAGGCTAGGGGAGCCCTAGCCTTAGCCTAGGGGAGCCTATAGCCTAGGGGTGCCCTAGCCTGAAGGCTAGGGGAGCCCTAGCCTTAGCCTAGGGGAGCCCTAGCCTAAAGCCTAGGGGTGCCCTAGCCTGAAGGCTAGGGGAGCCCTAGCCTTAGCCTAGGGGAGCCTAAAGCCTAGGGGTGCCCTAGCCTGAAGGCTAGGGGAGCCCTAGCCTTAGCCTAGGGGAGCCTAAAGCCTAGGGGTGCCCTAGCCTGAAGGCTAGGGGAGCCCTAGCCTTAGCCTAGGGGAGCCTAAAGCCTAGGGGTGCCCTACCCTGAAGGCTAGGGGAGCCCTAGCCTTAGCCTAGGGGAGCCCTAGCCTAAAGCCTAGGGGTGCCCTAGCCTGAAGGCTAGGGGAGCCCTAGCCTTAGCCTAGGGGAGCCTAAAGCCTAGGGGTGCCCTAGTCTGAAGGCTAGGGGAGCCCTAGCCTTAGCCTAGGGGAGCCCTAGCCTAAAGCCTAGGGGTGCCCTAGCCTGAAGGCTAGGGGAGCCCCAGCCTTAGCCTAGGGGAGCCTAAAGCCTAGGGGTGCCCTAGCATGAAGGCTAGGGGAGCCCTATCCTTAGCCTAGGGGCGCCCTAGCCTAAAGCCTAGGGGTGCCCTTGCCTGAAGGCTAGGGGAGCCCTAGCCTTAGCCTAGGGGAGCCTAAAGCCTAGGGGTGCCCTAGCCTGAAGGCTAGGGGAGCCCTAACCTTAGCCTAGGGGAGCCTAAAGCCTAGGGGTGCCCTAGCCTGAAGGCTAGGGGAACCCTAGCCTTAGCCTAGGGGAGCCTAAAGCCTAGGGGGGCCCTAGCCTGAAGGCTAGGGGAGCCCTAGCCTTAACCTAGGGGAGCCTAAAGCCTAGGGGTGCCCTAGCCTGAAGGCTAGTGGAGCCCTAGCCTTAGCCTAGGGGAGCCCTACCCTAAAGCCTAGGGGTGCCCTAGCCTGAAGGCTAGGGGAGCCCTAGCCTTAGCCTAGGGGAGCCCTAGCCTAAAGCCTAGGGGTGCCCTAGCCTGAAGGCTAGGGGAGCCCTAGCCTTAGCCTAGGGGAGCCCTAGCCTAAAGCCTAGGGGTGCCCTAGCCAGAAGGCTAGGGGAGCCCTAGCCTTAGCCTAGGGGAGCCTAAAGCCTAGGGGTGCCCTAGCCTGAAGGCTAGGGGAGCCCTAGCCTTAGCCTAGGGGAGCCTAAAGCCTAGGGGTGCCCTAGCCTGAAGGCTAGGGGAGCCCTAGCCTTAGCCTAGGGGAGCCCTAGCCTAAGGCCTAGGGGTGCCCTAGCCTGAAGGCTAGGGGAGCCCTAGCCTTAGCCTAGGGGAGCCCTAGCCTGCGGCCTAGGGGTGCCCTAGCCTGAAGGCTAGGGGAGCCCTAGCCTTAGCCTAGGGGAGCCTAAAGCCTAGGGGTGCCCTAGCCTGAAGGCTAGGGGAGCCCTAGCCTTAGCCTAGGGGAGCCCTAGCCTAAGGCCTAGGGGTGCCCTAGCCTTAGCCTAGGGGAGCCTAAGGCCTAGGGGTGTCCTAGCCTGAAGGCTAGGGGAGCCCTAGCCTTAGCCTAGGGGAGCCCTAGCCTTAGCCTAGGGGAGCCCTAGCCTGAAGGCTAGGGGAGCCCTAGCCTTAGCCTAGGGGAGCCTAAAGCCTAGGGTGGCCGTAGCCTGAAGGCTAGGGGAGCCCTAGCCTTAGCCTAGGGGAGCCTAAAGCCTAGGGGGGCCCTAGCCTGAAGGCTAGGGGAGCCCTAGCCTTAGCCTAGGGGAGCCCTAGCCTTAGCCTAGGGGAGCCTAAAGCCTAGGGGGGCCGTAGCCTGAAGGCTAGGGGAGCCCTAGCCTTAGCCTAGGGGAGCCTAAAGCCTAGGGGGCCCTAGCCTGAAGGCTAGGGGAGCCCTAGCCTTAGCCTAGGGGAGCCTAAAGCCTAGGGGGGCCCTACCCTGAAGGCTAGGGGAGCCCTAGCCTTAGCCTAGGGGAGCCTAAAGCCTAGGGGGCCCTAGCCTGAAGGCTAGGGGAGCCCTAGCCTTAGCCTAGGGGAGCCCTAGCCTGAAGGCTAGGGGAGCCCTAGCCTTAGCCTAGGGGAGCCCTAGCCTGAAGGCTAGGGGAGCCCTAGCCTTAGCCTAGGGGAGCCTAAAGCCTAGGGGGGCCCTAACCTGAAGGCTAGGGGAGCCCTAGCCTTAGCCTAGGGGAGCCTAAACCCTAGGGGGGCCCTAGCCTGAAGGCTAGGGGAGCCCTAGCCTTAGCCTAGGGGAGCCTAAAGCCTAGGGGGGCCTTAGCCTGAAGGCTAGGGGAGCCCTAGCCTTAGCATAGGGGAGCCTAAAGCCTTGGGGGCCCTAGCCTGAAGGCTAGGGGAGCCCTAGCCTTAACCTAGGGGAGCCTAAAGCCTAGGGGGGCCCTAGCCTGAAGGCTAGGGGAGCCCTAGCCTTAGCCTAAGGGAGCCTAAAGCCTAGGGGGGGCCCTACCTGAAGGCTAGGGGAGCCCTAGCCTTAGCCTAGGGGAGCCTAAAGCCTAGGGGGACCCTAGCCTGAAGGCGAGGGGAGCCCTAGCCTTAGCCTAGGGGAGCCTAAAGCCTAGGGGGGCCCTAGCCTGAAGGCGAGGGGAGCCCTAGCCTTAGCCTAGGGGAGCTTAAAGCCTAGGGGGGCCCTAGCCTGAAGGCTAGGGGAGCCCTAGCCTTAGCCTAGGGGAGCCTAAAGCCTAGGGGGGCCCTAGCCTGAAGGCTAGGGTAGCCCTAGCCTTAGCCTAGGGGAGCCTAAAGCCTAGGGGAGCCCTAGCCAGAAGGCTAGGGGAGCCCTAGCCTTAGCCTAGGGGAGCCAAAATCCTAGGGGAGCCCTAGCCTGTAGGCCAGGGGAGCCCTAGACTTAGCCTAGGGGAGCCAAAAGCCTAGGGGAGCCCTAGCCTGAAGGCCAGGGGAGCCCTAGCCTTAGCCTAGGGGAGCCAAAAGCCTAGGGGAGCCCTTGCATGAAGGCCAGGGGAGCCCTAGCCTTAGCCTAGGGGAGCCAAAAGCCTAGGGGAGCCCTAGACTGAAGGCCAGGGGAGCTCTAGCCTTAGCCTAGGGGAGCCAAAAGCCTAGGGGAGCCCTAGCCTGAAGGCCAGGGGAGCCCTAGCCTGAAGGCCAGGGGAGCCCTAGCCTTAGCCTAGGGGAGCCAAAAACCTAGGGGAGCCCTAGCCTGAAGGCCAGGGGAGCCCTAACCTTAGCCTAGGGGAGCCAAAAGCCTAGGGCAGCCCTAGCCTGAAGGCCAGGGGAGCCCTAGCCTTAGCCTAGGGGAGCCAAAAGCCTAGGGGAGCCCTAGCCTGAAGGCCAGGGGAGCCCTAGCCTTAGCCTAGGGGAGCCAAAAGCCTAGGGGAGCCCTAGCCTGAAGGCCAGGGGAGCCCTAGCCTTAGCCTAGGGGAGCCTAAAGCCTAGGGGAGCCCTAGCCTGAAGGCCAGGGGAGCCCTAGCCTTAGCCTAGGGGAGCCTAAAGCCTAGGGTAGCCCTAGCCTTAAGGCCAGGGGAGCCCTAGCCTTAGCCTAGGGGAACCTAAAGCCTAGGGGAGCCCTAGCCTGAAGGCCAGGGGAGCCCTAGCCTTAGCCTAGGGGAGCCTAAAGCCTAAGGGAGCCCTAGCCTTAGCCTAGGGGAGCCTAAACTTAGGGGAGCCTAAAGCCTAGGGGAGCCCTATCCTGAAGGCTAGGGGAGCCCTAGCCTGAAGGCTAGGGGAGCCCTAGCCTTAGCCTAGGGAAGCCTAAAGCCTAGGGGAGCCCTAGCCTGAAGACTAGGGGAGCCCTAGCCTTAGCCTAGGGGAGCCTAAAGCCTAGGGGTGCCCTAGCCTGAAGGCTAGGGGAGCCCTAGCCTTAGCCTAGGGGAGCCTAAAGCCTAGGGGTGCCCTAGCCTGAAGGCTAGGGGAGCCCTAGCCTTAGCCTAGGGGAGCCTAAAGCCTAGCGGTGCCCTAGCCTGAAGGCTAGGGGAGCCCTAGCCTTAGCCTAGGGGAGCCTAAAGCCTAGGGGTGCCCTAGCCTGAAGGCTAGGGGAGCCCTAGCCTTAGCCTAGGGGAGCCTATAGCCTAGGGGTGCCCTAGCCTGAAGGCTAGGGGAGCCCTAGCCTTAGCCTAGGGGAGCCCTAGCCTAAAGCCTAGGGGTGCCCTAGCCTGAAGGCTAGGGGAGCCCTAGCCTTAGCCTAGGGGAGCCTAAAGCCTAGGGGTGCCCTAGCCTGAAGGCTAGGGGAGCCCTAGCCTTAGCCTAGGGGAGCCTAAAGCCTAGGGGTGCCCTAGCCTGAAGGCTAGGGGAGCCCTAGCCTTAGCCTAGGGGAGCCTAAAGCCTAGGGGTGCCCTACCCTGAAGGCTAGGGGAGCCCTAGCCTTAGCCTAGGGGAGCCCTAGCCTAAAGCCTAGGGGTGCCCTAGCCTGAAGGCTAGGGGAGCCCTAGCCTTAGCCTAGGGGAGCCTAAAGCCTAGGGGTGCCCTAGTCTGAAGGCTAGGGGAGCCCTAGCCTTAGCCTAGGGGAGCCCTAGCCTAAAGCCTAGGGGTGCCCTAGCCTGAAGGCTAGGGGAGCCCCAGCCTTAGCCTAGGGGAGCCTAAAGCCTAGGGGTGCCCTAGCATGAAGGCTAGGGGAGCCCTATCCTTAGCCTAGGGGCGCCCTAGCCTAAAGCCTAGGGGTGCCCTAGCCTGAAGGCTAGGGGAGCCCTAGCCTTAGCCTAGGGGAGCCTAAAGCCTAGGGGTGCCCTAGCCTGAAGGCTAGGGGAGCCCTAACCTTAGCCTACGGGAGCCTAAAGCCTAGGGGTGCCCTAGCCTGAAGGCTAGGGGAACCCTAGCCTTAGCCTAGGGGAGCCTAAAGCCTAGGGGGGCCCTAGCCTGAAGGCTAGGGGAGCCCTAGCCTTAACCTAGGGGAGCCTAAAGCCTAGGGGTGCCCTAGCCTGAAGGCTAGTGGAGCCCTAGCCTTAGCCTAGGGGAGCCTACCCTAAAGCCTAGGGGTGCCCTAGCCTGAAGGCTAGGGGAGCCCTAGCCTTAGCCTAGGGGAGCCCTAGCCTAAAGCCTAGGGGTGCCCTAGCCTGAAGGCTAGGGGAGCCCTAGCCTTAGCCTAGGGGAGCCCTAGCCTAAAGCCTAGGGGTGCCCTAGCCAGAAGGCTAGGGGAGCCCTAGCCTTAGCCTAGGGGAGCCTAAAGCCTAGGGGTGCCCTAGTCTGAAGGCTAGGGGAGCCCTAGCCTTAGCCTAGTGGAGCCCTAGCCTAAAGCCTAGGGGTGCCCTAGCCTGAAGGCTAGGGGAGCCCTAGCCTTAGCCTACGGGAGCCCTAGCCTAAAGCCTAGGGGTGCCCTAGCCTGAAGGCTAGGGGAGCCCTAGCCTTAGCCTAGGGGAGCCCTAGCCTAACGCCTACGGGTGCCCTAGCCTGAAGGCTAGGGGAGCCCTAGCCTTAGCCTAGGGGAGCCCTAGCCTAAAGCCTAGGGGTGCCCTAGCCTGAAGGCTAGGGGAGCCCTAGCCTTAGCCTAGGGGAGCCCTAGCCTAAAGCCTAGGGGTGCCCTAGCCTGAAGGCTAGGGGAGCCCTAGCCTTAGCCTAGGGGAGCCCTAGCCTAAAGCCTAGGGGTGCCCTAGCCTGAAGGCTAGGGGAGCCCTAGCCTTAGCCTAGGGGAGCCCTAGCCTAAAGCCTAGGGGTGCCCTAGCCTGAAGGCTAGGGGAGCCCTAGCCTTAGCCTAGGGGAGCCCTAGCCTAAAGCCTAGGGGTGCCCTAGCCTGAAGGCTAGGGTAGCCCTAGCCTTAGCCTAGGGGAGCCTAAAGCCTAGGGGTGCCCTAGCCTGAAGGCTAGGGGAGCCCTAGCCTTAGCCTAGGGGAGCCTAAAGCCTAGGGGTGCCCTCGCCTGAAGGCTAGGGGAGCCCTAGCCTTAGCCTAGGGGAGCCTAAGGCCTGGGGGTGCCCTAGCCTGAAGGCTAGGGGAGCCCTAGCCTTAGCCTAGGGGAGCCTAAGGCCTAGGGGTACCCTAGCCTGAAGGCTAGGGGAGCCCTAGCCTTAGCCTAGGGGAGCCTAAGGCCTAGGGGTGCCCTAGCCTGAAGGCTAGGGGAGCCCTAGCCTTAGCCTAGGGGAGCCTAAGGCCTAGGGGTGCCCTCGCCTGAAGGCTAGGGGAGCCCTAGCCTTAGCCTAGGGGAGCCTAAGGCCTAGGGGTGCCCTAACCTGAAGGCTAGGGGAGCCCTAGCCTTAGCCTAGGGGAGCCTAAGGCCTAGGGGTGCCCTAGCCTGAAGGCTAGGGGAGCCCTAGCCTTAGCCTAGGGGAGCCTAAGGCCTAGGGGTGCCCTAGCCTGAAGGCTAGGGGAGCCCTAGCCTTAGCCTAGGGGAGCCCTAGCCTAAAGCCTAGGGGTGCCCTAGCCTGAAGGCCAGGGGAGCCCTAGCCTTAGCCTAGGAGAGCCCTAGCCTAAAGCCTAGGGGTGCCCTAGCCTGAAGGCCAGGGGAGCCCTAGCCTTAGCCTAGGGGAGCCCTAGCCTAAAGCCCAGGGGTGCCCTAGCCTGTAGGCCAGGGGAGCCCTAGCCTTAGCCTAGGGGAGCCCTAGCCTAAAGCCTTGGGGTGCCCTTGCCTGAAGGCCAGGGTAGCCCTAGCCTGAAGGCTAGGGGACCCCTAGCCTAAAGCCTAGGGGAGCCCTAGAATAAAGCCTAGGGGTGCCCTAGCCTGAAGTCTAGGGGAGCCCTAGCCTTAGCCTAGGGGAGCCCTAGCCTAAAGCCTAGGGGTGCCCTAGCCTGAAGGCTAGGGGAGCCCTAGCCTTAGCCTAGGGGAGCCCTAGCCTAAAGCCTAGGGGTGCCCTAGCCTGAAGGCTATGGGAGCCCTTGCCTTAGCCTAGGGGAGCCCTAGCCTAAAGCCTAGGGGTGCCCTAGCCTGAAGGCTAGGGGAGCCCTAGCCTTAGCCTAGGGCAGCCCTAGCCTAAAGCTTAGGGGTGCCCTAGCCTGAAGGCTAGGGGAGCCCTAGCCTTAGCCTAGGGGAGCCCTAGCCTAAAGCCCAGGGGTGCCCTAGCCTGAAGGCTAGGGGAGCCCTAGCCTTAGCCTAGGGGAGCCTAAAGCCTAGGGGTGCCCTAGCCTGAAGGCTAGGGGAGCCCTAGCCTTAGCCTAGGGGAGCCTAAAGCCTAGGGGTGCCCTAGCCTGAAGGCTAGGGGAGCCCTAGCCTTAGCCTAGGGGAGCCTAAAGCCTAGGGGTGCCCTAGCCTGAAGGCTAGGGGAGCCCTAGCCTTAGCCTAGGGGAGCCTAAAGCCTAGGGGTGCCCTAGCCTGAAGGCTAGGGGAGCCCTAGCCTTAGCCTAGGGGAGCCTAAAGCCTAGGGGTGCTCTAGCATGAAGGCTAGGGGAGCCCTAGCCTTAGCCTAGGGGAGCCCTAGCCTAAAGCCTAGGGGTGCCCTAGCCTGAAGGCTAGGGGAGCCCTAGCCTTAGCCTAGGGGAGCCTAAAGCCTAGGGGTGATCTAGCCTGAAGGCTAGGGGAGCCCTAGCCTTAGCCTAGGGGAGCCTAAAGCCTAGGGGTGCCTTAGCCTGAAGGCTAGGGGAGCCCTAGCCTTAACGTAGGGGAGCCTAAAGCCTAGGGGTGCCCTAGCCTGAAGGCTAGGGTAGCCCTAGCCTTAGCCTAGGGGAGCCTACAGCCTAGGGGTGCCCTAGCCTGAAGGCTAGGGGAGCCCTAGCCTTAGCCTAGGGGAGCCTAAAGGCTAGGGGTGCCCTAGCCTGAAGGCTAGGGGAGCCCTAGCCTTAGCCTAGGGGAGCCTAAAGCCTAGGGGTGCCCTAGCCTGAAGGCTAGGGGAGCCCTAGCCTTAGCCTAGGGGAGCCTAAATCCTAGGGGTGCCCTAGAATGAACGCTAGGGGAGCCCTAGCCTTAGCCTAGGGGAGCCCTAGCCTGAAGGCTAGGGGAGCCCTAGCCTTAGCCTAGGGGAACCTAAAGCCTAGGGGAGCCCTAGCCTGAAGGCTAGGGGAGCCAAAAGCCTAGGGGGGCCCTAGCCTGAAGGCTATGGGAGCCCTAGCCTTAGCCTAGGGGAGCCAAAAGCCTAGGGGGGCCCTAGTCTGAAGGCTAGGGGAGCCCTAGCCTTAGCCTAGGGGAGCCAAAAGCCTAGGGGGGCCCTAGCCTGAAGGCTGGGGGAGCCCTAGCCTTAGCCTAGTGGAGCCAAAAGACTAGGGGAGCCCTAGCCTGAAGGCTAGGGGAGCCCTAGCCTTAGCCTAGGGGAGCCAAAAGCCTAGGGGAGTCCTAGCCTCAAGGCTAGGGAAGCACTAGCCTTAGCCTAGGGGAGCCAAAAGCCTAGGGGAGCCTTAGCCTCAAGGCTAGGGGAGCACTAGCCTTAGCCTAGGGGAGCCAAAAGCCTAGGGGAGCCCTAGCCTGAAGGCCAGGGGAGCCCTAGCCTTAGCCTAGGGGAGCCAAAAGCCTAGGGGAGCCCTAGCCTGAAGGCCAGGGGAGCCCTAGCCTTAGCCTAGGGGAGCCAAAAGCCTAGGGGAGCCCTAGCCTGAAGGCCAGGGGAGCCCTAGCCTTAGCCTAGGGGAGCCAAAAGCCTAGGGGAGCCCTAGCTTGAAGGCCAGGGGAGCCATAGCCTTAGCCTAGGAGAGCCAAAAGCCTAGGGGAGCCCTAGCCTGAAGGCCAGGGGAGCCCTAGCCTTAGCTTAGGGGAGCCAAAAGCCTAGGGGAGCCCTAGCCTGAAGGCCAGGGGAGCCCTAGCCTTACCCTAGGGGAGCCAAAAACCTAGGGGAGCCCCAGCCTGAAGGCCAGGGGAGCCCTAGCCTTAGCCTAGGGGAGCCAAAAGCCTAGGGGAGCCCTAGCCTGAAGGCCAGGGGAGCCCTAGCCTTAGCCTAGGGGAGCCAAAAGCCTAGGGGAGCCCTAGCCTGAAGGCCAGGGGAGCCCTAGCCTTAGCCTAGGGGAGCCAAAAGCCTAGGGGAGCCCTAGCCTGAAGGCCAGGGGAGCCCTAGCCTTACCCTAGGGGAGCCTAAAGCCTAGGGGAGACCTAGCCTGAAGGCTAGGGGAGCCCTAGCCTTAGCCTAGGGGAGCCTAAAGCCTAGGGGAGCCCTAGCCTGAAGGCTAGGGGAGCCCTAGCCTTAGCCTAGGGGAGCCGTAGCCTAAAGCCAAGGGGTGCCCTAGCCTGAAGGCTATGGGAGCCCTTGCCTTAGCCTAGGGGAGCCTAAAGCTTAGGGGTGCCCTAGCCTGAAGGCTAGGGGAGCCCTAGCCTTAGCCTAGGGGAGCCTAAAGCCTAGGGGTGCCCTAGCCTGAAGGCTAGGGGAGCCCTAGCCTTAGCCTAGGGGAGCCTAAAGCCTAGGCGTGCCCTAGCCTGAAGGTTAGGGGAGCCCTAGCCTTAGCCTAGGGGAGCCTAAAGCCTAGGGGTGCCCTAGCCTGAAGGCTAGGGGAGCCCTAAACTTAGCCTAGGGGAGCCTAAAGTCTAGGGGTGCCCTAGCTTGAAGGCTAGGGGAGCCCTAGCCTTAGCCTAGGGGAGCCTAAAACCTAGGGGTGCCCTAGCCTGAAGGCTAAGGGAGCCCTAGCCTTAGCCTAGGGGAGCCTAAATCCTAGGGGTGCCCTAGCCTGAAGGCTAGGGGAGCCCTAGCCTTAGCCTAGGGGAGCCCTAGCCTAAAGGCTAGGGGAGCCCTAGCCTGAAGGCTAGGGGAGCCCTAGCCTTAGCCTAGGGGAGCCTCAAGCCTAGGGGAGCCCTAGCCTGAAGGCTAGGGGAGCCCTAGACTTAGCCTAGGGGAGCTCTAGCCTGAAGGCTAGGGGAGCCCTATACTTAGCCTAGGGGAGCCCTAGCCTGAAGGCTAGGGGAGCCCTAGCCTTAGCCTAGGGTAGCCTAAAGCCTAGGGGGGCCCTAGACTGAAGGCTTGGGGAGCCCTAGTCTTAGCCTAGGGGAGCCTAAAGCCTAGGGGGGCCCTAGCCTGAAGGCTAGGGGAGCCCTAGCCTTAGCCTAGGGGAGCCTAAAGCCTAGGGGGGCCCTAGCCTGAGGGCTAGGGGAGCCCTAGCCTTAGCCTAGGGGAGCCTAAAGCCTAGGGGGCCCTAGCCTGAAGGCTAGGGGAGCCCTAGCCTTAGCCTAGGGGAGCCTAAAGCCTAGGGGGGCCCTAACCTGAAGGCTAGGGGAGCCCTAGCCTTAGCCTAGGGGAGCCTAAAGCCTAGGGGGGCAATAGCCTGAAGGCTAGGGGAGCCCTAACCTTAGCCTAGGGGAGCCTAAAGGCTAGGGGGCCCTAGCCTGAAGGCTAGGGGAGCCCTAGCCTTAGCCTAGGGGAGCCCTAGCCTGAAGGCTTGGGGAGCCCTAGCCTTACCCTAGGGGAGCCCTAGCCTGAAGGCTAGGGGAGCCCTAGCCTTAGCCTAGGGGAGCCTAAAGCCTAGGGGGGCCCTAGCCTGAAGGCTAGGGGAGCCCTAGCCTTAGCCTAGGGGAGCCTAAAGCCTAGGGGGGCCCTAGCCTGAAGGCTAGGGGAGCCCTAGCCTTAGCCTAGGGGAGCCTAAAGCCTAGGGGGGCCCTAGCCTGAAGGCTAGGGGAGCCCTATCCTTAGCCTAGGGGAGCCTAAAGCCTAGGGGGGCCCTAGCCTGAAGGCTAGGGAAGCCCTAGCCTTAGCCTAGGGGAGCCTAAAGCCTTGGGGGACCTAGCCTGAAGGCTAGGGGAGCCCTAGCCTTAGCCTAGGGGAGCCTAAAGCCTAGGGGGGCCCTAGCCTGAAGGCTAGGGGAGCCCTAGCCTTAGCCTAGGGGAGCCCTAGCCTTAGCCTAGGGGAGCCTAAAGCCTAGGGGGGCCCTACCTGAAGGCTACGGGAGCCCTAGCCTTAGCCTAGGGGAGCCTAAAGCCTACGGGGGCCCTAGCCTGAAGGCGAGGGGAGCCCTAGCCTTAGCCTAGGGGAGCCTAAAGCCTAGAGGGGCCCTAGCCTGAAGGCGAGGGGAGCCCTAGCCTTAGCCTAGGGGAGCCTAAAGCATAGGGGGGCCCTAGCCTGAAGGCTAGGGGAGCCCTAGCCTTAGCCTAGGGGAGCCTAAAGCCTAGGGGGGCCCTAGCCTGAAGGCTAGGGGAGCCCTAGCCTTAGCCTAGGGGAGCCTAAAGCCTAGGGGGCCCCTAGCCTGAAGGCTAGGGGAGCCCTAGCCTTAGCCTAGGGGAGCCTAAAGCCTAGGGGGGCCCTAGCCTAAAGTCTAGGGGAGCCCTAGCCTTAGCCTAGGGGAGCCTAAAGCCTAGGGGCGCCCTAGTCTGAAGGCTAGGGGAGCCCTAGCCTTAGCCTAGGGAGCCAAAAGCCTAGGGGGGGCCTAGCCTGAAGGCTAGGGGAGCCCTAGCCTTAGCCTAGGGGAGCCAAAAGCCTAGGGGGGCCCTAGCCTGAAGGCTAGGGGAGCCCTAGCTTTAGCCTAGGGGAGCCAAAAGCCTAGGGGGGCCCTAGCCTGAAGGCTAGGGGAGCACTAGCCTTAGGCTAGGGGAGCCAAAAGCCTAGGGGAGCCCTAGCCTGAAGGCTAGGGGAGCCCTAGCCTTAGCCTAGGGGAGCCAAAAGCCTAGGGGAGCCCTAGCCTCAAGGCTAGGGGAGCCCTAGCCTTAGCCTAGGGGAGCCAAAAGCCTAGGGGAGCCTTAGCCTCAAGGCTAGGGGAGCCCTAGCCTTAGCCTAGGGGAGCCAAAAGCCTAGGGGAGCCCTAGCCTGAAGGCCAGGGGAGCCCTAGCCTTAGCCTAGGGGAGCCAAAAACCTAGGGGAGCCCTAGCCTGAAGGTCAGGGGAGCCCTAGCCTTAGCCTAGGGGAGCCAAAAGCCTAGGGGAGCCCTAGCCTGAAGGCCAGGGGAGCCCTAGCCTTAGCCTAGGGGAACCAAAAGCCTAGGGGAGCCCTAGCCTGAAGGCCAGGGGAGCCCTAGCCTTAGCCTAGGAGAGCCAAAAGCCTAGGGAGCCCTAGCCTGAAGGCCAGGGGAGCCCTAGCCTTAGCCTAGGGGAGCCAAAAGCCTAGGGAGCCCTAGCCTGAAGGCCAGGGGAGCCCTAGCCTTAGCCTAGGGGAGCCAAAAGCCTAGGGGAGCCCTAGCCTGAAGGCCAGGGGAGCCCTAGCCTTACCCTAGGGGAGCCAAAAACCCAGGGGAGCCCTAGCCTGAAGGCTAGGGGAGCCCTAGTCTTAGCCTAGGGGAGCCTAAAGCCTAGGGGAGCCCTAGCCTGAAGGCTAGGGGAGCCCTAGCCTTAGCCTAGGGGAGCTTAAAGCCTAGGGGAGCCCTGGCCTGAAGGCTAGGGGAGCCCTAGCCTTAGCCTAGGGGAGCCTAAAGCCTAGGGGAGCCCTTGCCTGAAGGCTAGGGGAGCCCTAGCCTTAGCCTAGGGGAGCCTAAGCCTAGGGGAGCCCTAGCCTGAAGGCTAGGGGAGCCCTAGCCTTAGCCTAGGGGAGCCTAAAGCCTAGGGGAGCCCTAGCCTGAAGGCTAGGGGAGCCCTAGCCTTAGCCTAGGGGAGCCTAAAGCCTAGGGGAGCCCTAGCCTTAAGGCTAGGGGAGCCCTAGCCTTAGCCTAGGGGAGCCCTAGCCTAAAGGCTAGGGGTTCCCTATCCTGAAGGCTAGGGGAGCCCTATCCTTAGCCTAGGGGAGCTTAAAGCCTAGGGGTGCCCTAGCCTGAAGGCTAGGGGAGCCCTAGCCTTAGCCTAGGGGAGCCCTAGCCTAAAGCCGAGGGGTGCCCTAGCCTGAAGGCTAGGGGAGCCCTAGCCTTAGCCTAGGGGAGCCTAAAGCCTAGGGTTGCCCTAGCCTGAAGGCTAGGGGAGCCCTAGCCTTAGCCTAGGGGAGCCTAAAGCCTAGGGGTGCCCTAGCCTGAAGGCTAGGGGAGCCCTAGCCTTAGCCTAGGGGAGCCCTAGCCTAAAGCCTAGGGGTGCCCTAGCCTGAAGGCTAGGGGAGCCCTAGCCTTAGCCTAGGGGAGCCTAAAGCCTAGGGGTGCCCTAGCCTGAAGGCTAGGGGAGCCCTAGCCTGAAGGCTAGGGGAGCCCTAGCCTTAGCCTAGGGGAGCCCTAGCCTAAAGCCTAGGGGTGCCCTAGCCTGAAGGCTAGGGGAGCCCTAGCCTTAGCCTAGGGGAGCCTAAAGCCTAGGGGTGCCCTAGCCTGAAGGCTAGGGGAGCCCTAGCCTTAGCCTAGGGGAGCCTAAAGCCTAGGGGTGCCCTAGCCTGAAGGCTAGGGGAGCCCTAGCCTGAAGGCTAGGGGAGCCCTAGCCTTAGCCTAGGGGAGCCCTAGCCTAAAGCCTAGGGGTGCCCTAGCCTGAAGGCTAGGGGAGCCCTAGCCTTAGCCTAGGGGAGCCTAAAGCCTAGGGGTGCCCTAGCCTGAAGGCTAGGGGAGCCCTAGCCTTAGCCTAGGGGAGCCCTATCTAAAGCCTAGGGGTGCCCTAGCCTGAAGGCTAGGGAAGCCCTAGCCTTAGCCTAGGGGAGCCTAAAGCCTAGGGGTGCCCTAGCCTGAAGGCTAGGGGAGCCCTAGCCTTAGCCTAGGGGAGCCCTAGCCTAAAGCCTAGGGGTGCCCTAGCCTGAAGGCTAGGGGAGCCCTAGCCTTAGCCTAGGGGAGCCTAAAGCCTAGGGGTGCCCTAGCCTGAAGGCTAGGGGAGCCCTAGCCTTAGCCTAGGGGAGCCTAAAGCCTAGGGTGCCCTAGCCTGAAGGTTAGGGGAGCCCTAGCCTTAGCCTAGGGGAGCCTAATGACTAGGGGTGCCCTAGCCTGAAGGCTAGGGGAGCCCTAGCCTTAGCATAGGGGAGCCCTAGCCTAAAGCCTAGGGGTGCCCTAGCCTGAAGGCTAGGGGAGCCCTAGCCTTAGCCAAGGGGAGCCCTAGCCTAAAGCCTAGGGGTGCCATAGCCTGAAGGCTAGGGGAGCCCTAGCCGTAGCCTAGGGGAGCCCTAGCCTAAAGCCTAGGGGTGCCCTAGCCTGAAGGCTAGGGGAGCCCTAGCCTTAGCCTAGGGGAGCCCTAGCCTAAAGCCTAGGGGTACCCTAGCCTGAAGGCTAGGGGAGCCCTAGCCTTAGCCTAGGGGAGCCCTAGCCTAAAGCCTAGGGGTGCCCTAGCCTGAAGGCTAGTGGAGCCCTAGCCTTAACCTAGGGGAGCCCTAGCCTAAAGCCTAGGGGTGCCCTAGCCTGAAGGCTAGGGGAGCCGAAGCCTTAGCCTAGGGGAGCCCTAGCCTAAAGCCTAGGGGTGCCCTA
Organism: Tenrec ecaudatus; assembly: GCF_050624435.1. Taxonomy (NCBI): domain Eukaryota; kingdom Metazoa; phylum Chordata; class Mammalia; order Afrosoricida; family Tenrecidae; genus Tenrec; species Tenrec ecaudatus. The sequence goes on from NW_027459650.1 coordinate 241,380, forward strand.
GCCTGAAGGCTAGGGGAGCCCTAGCCTTAGCCTAGGGGAGCCTAAAGCCTAGGGGTGCCCTAGCCTGATGGCTAGGGGAGCCCTAGCCTTAGCCTAGGGGAGCCTAAAGCCTAGGGGTGCCCTAGCCTGAAAGCTAGGGGAGCCCTAGCCTTAGCCTAGGGGAGCCCTGGCCTAAGGCCTAGCGGTGCCCTAGCCTGAAGGCTAGGGGAGCCCTAGCCTTAGCCTAGGGGAGCCTAAAGCCTAGGGGTGCCCTAGCCTGAAGGCTAGGGGATCCCTAGACTTAGCCTAGGGGAGCCTAAAGCCCAGGGGTGCCCTAGCCTGAAGGCTAGGGGAGCCCTAGCCTTAGCCTAGGGGAGCCTAAAGCCTAGGGGTGCCCTAGCCTGAAGGCTAGGGGAGCCCTAGCCTTAGCCTAGGGGAGCCCTAGCCTGAAGGCTAGGGGAGCCCTAGCCTGAAGGCTAGGGGAGCCCTAGTCTTAGCCCAGGGGAGCCTAAAGCCTAGGGGAGCCCTAGCCTCAAGGCTAGGGGAGCCCTAGACTTAGCCTAGGGGAGCCCTAGCCTGAAGGCTAGGGGAGCCATAGCCTTAGCCTAGGGGAGCCCTAGCCTGAAGGCTAGGGGAGCCCTAGCCTTAGTCTAGGATAGCCTAAAGCCTAGGCGGGCCCTAGCCTGAAGGCTAGGGGAGCCCTAGCTTTAGCCTAGGGGAGCCTAAAGCCTAGGGGGGCCCTAGCCTGAAGGCTAGGGGAGCCCTAGCCTTAGCCTAGGGGAGCCTAAAGCCTAGGGGGGCCCTAGCCTGAAGGCTAGGGGAGCGCTAGCCTTAGCCTAGTGGAGCCTAAAGCCTAGGGGGCCCTAGCCTGAAGGCTTTGGGAGCCCTAGCCTTAGCCTAGGGGAGCCCTAGCCTGAAGGCTAGGGGAGCCCTAGCCTTAGCCTAGGGGAGCCCTAGCCTGAAGGCTAGGGGAGCCCTAGCCTTAGCCTAGGGGAGCCTAAAGCCTAGGGTGGCCCTAGCCTGAAGGCTAGGGGAGCCCTAGCCTTAGCCTAGGGGAGCCTAAAGCCTAGGGGGGCCCTAGCCTCAAGGCTAGGGGAGCCCTAGCCTTAGCCTAGGGGAGCCTAAAGCCTAGGGGGGCCCTAGCCTGAAGGCTAGGGGAGCCCTAGCCTTAGCCTAGGGGAGCCTAAAGCCTAGGGGGCCCTAGCCTGAAGGCTAGGGGAGCCCTAGCCTTAGCCTAGGGGAGCCTAAAGCCTAGGGGGGCCCTACCCTGAAGGCTAGGGGAGCCCTAGCCTTAGCCTAGGGGAGCCTAAAGCCTAGGGGGGCCCTAGCCTGAAGGCTAGGGGAGCCCTAACCTTAGCCTAGGGGAGCCTAAAGCCTAGGGGGCCCTAGCCTGAAGGCTAGGGGAGCCCTAGCCTTAGCCTAGGGGAGCCCTAGCCTGAAGGCTAGGGGAGCCCTAGCCTTAGCCTAGGGGAGCCCTAGCTGAAGGCTAGGGGAGCCCTAGCCTTAGCCTAGGGGAGCCTAAAGCCTAGGGGGGCCCTAGCCTGAAGGCTAGAGGAGCCCTAGCTTTAGCCTAGGGGAGCCTAAAGCCTAGGGGGGCCCTAGCCTGAAGGCTAGGGGAGCCCTAGCCTTAGCCTAGGGGAGCCTAAAGCCTAGGGGGGCCCTAGCCTGAAGGCTAGGGGGAGCCCTAGCCTTAGCCTAGGGGAGCCTAAAGCCTAGGGGGGCCCTAGCCTGAAGGCTAGGGGAGCCCTAGCCTTAGCCTAGGGGAGCCTAAAGCCTTGGGGGCCCTAGCCTGAAGGCTAGGGGAGCCCTAGCCTTAGCCTAGGGGAGCCTAAAGCCTAGGGGGGCCCTAGCCTGAAGGCTAGGGGAGCCCTAGCCTTAGCCTAGGGGAGCCTAAAGCCTAGGTGGGCCCTACCTGAAGGCTAGGGGAGCCCTAGCCTTAGCCTAGGGGAGCCTAAAGCCTAAGGGGGCCCTAGCCTGAAGGCGAGGGGAGCCCTAGCCTTAGCCTAGGGGAGCCTAAAGCCTAGGGGGGCCCTAGCCTGAAGGCGAGGGGAGCCCTAGCCTTAGCCTAGGGGAGCCTAAAGCCTAGGGGGGCACTAGCCTGAAGGCTAGGGGAGCCCTAGCCTTAGGCTAGGGGAGCCTAAAGCCTAGGGGGGCCCTAGCCTGAAGGCTAGGGGAGCCCTAGCCTTAGCCTAGGGGAGCCTAAAGCCTAGGGGGGCCCTAGCCTGAAGGCTAGGGGAGCCCTAGCCTTAGCCTAGGGGAGCCAAAAGCCTAGGGGAGCCTTAGCCTCAAGGCTAGGGGAGCCCTAGCCTTAGCCTAGGGGAGCCAAAAGCCTAGGGGAGCCCTACCCTGAAGGCTAGGGGAGCCCTAGCCTTAGCCTAGGGGAGCCTAAAGCCTAGGGGTGCCCTAGCCTGAAGGCTAGGGGAGCCCTAGCCTAAAGCCTAGGGGTGCCCTACCCTGAAGGCTAGGGGAGCCCTAGCCTTAGCCTAGGGGAGCCCTAGCCTAAAGCCTAGGGGTGCCCTAGCCTGAAGGCTAGGGGAGCCCTAGCCTTAGCCTAGGGGAGCCCTAGCCTAAAGCCTAGGGTGCCCTAGCCTGAAGGCTAGGGGAGCCCTAGCCTTAGCCTAGGGAGCCCTAGCCTAAAGCCTAGGGGTGCCCTAGCCTGAAGGCTAGGGGAGCCCTAGCCTTAGCCTAGGGGAGCCCTAGCCTAAAGCCTAGGGGTGCCCTAGCCTGAAGGCAAGGGGAGCCCTAGCCTTAGCCTAGGGGAGCCCTAGCCTAAAGCCTAGGGGTGCCCTAGCCTGAAGGCTAGGGGAGCCCTACCTTAGCCTAGGGGAGCCTAAAGCCTAGGGGTGCCCTAGCCTGAAGGCTAGGGGAGCCCTAGCCTTAACCTAGGGGAGCCCTAGCCTAAAGCCTAGGGGTGCCCTAGCCTGAAGGCTAGGGGAGCCTTAGCCTTAGCCTAGGGGAGCCCTAGCATAAAGCCTAGGGGTGCCCTAGCCTGAAGGCTAGGGGAGCCCTAGCCTTAGCCTAGGGGAGCCTAAAGCCTAGGGGTGCCCTAGCCTGAAGGCTAGGGGAGCCCTAGCCTTAGCCTAGGGGAGCCCTAGCCTAAGGCCTAGCGGTGCCCTAGCCTGAAGGCTAGGGGAGCCATAGCCTTAGCCTAGGGGAGCCTAAATCCTAGGGGTGACCTAGCCTGAAGTCTAGGGGAGCCCTAGCCTTAGCCTAGGGGAGCCTAAAGCCTAGAGGAGCCCTAGCCTGAAAGCTAGGGGAGCCCTAGCCTTAGCCTAGGGGAGCCTAAAGCCTAGGGGGGCCCTAGCCTGAAGGCTAGGGGAGCCCTAGCCTTAGCCTAGGGGAGCCTAAAGCCTAGGGGGCCCTAGCCTGAAGGCTAGGGGAGCCCTAGCCTAAAGCCTAGGGGTGCCCTACCCTGAAGGCTAGGGGAGCCCTAGCCTTAGCCTAGGGGAGCCCTAGCCTAAAGCCTAGGGGTGCCCTAGACTGAAGGCTAGGGGAGCCCTAGCCTTAGCCTAGGGGAGCCCTAGCCTAAAGCCTAGGGTGCCCTAGCCTGAAGGCTAGGGGAGCCCTAGCCTTAGCCTAGGGAGCCCTAGCCTAAAGCCTAGGGGTGCCCTAGACTGAAGGCTAGGGGAGCCCTAGCCTTAGCCTAGGGGAGCCCTAGCCTAAAGCCTAGGGTGCCCTAGCCTGAAGGCTAGGGGAGCGCTAGCCTTAGCCTAGGGGAGCCTAAAGCCTAGGGGGCCCTAGCCTGAAGGCTTGGGGAGCCCTAGCCTTAGCCTAGGGGAGCCCTAGCCTGAAGGCTAGGGGAGCCCTAGCCTTAGCCTAGGGGAGCCCTAGCCTGAAGGCTAGGGGAGCCCTAGCCTTAGCCTAGGGGAGCCTAAAGCCTAGGGTGGCCCTAGCCTGAAGGCTAGGGGAGCCCTAGCCTTAGCCTAGGGGAGCCTAAAGCCTAGGGGGGCCCTAGCCTCAAGGCTAGGGGAGCCCTAGCCTTAGCCTAGGGGAGCCTAAAGCCTAGGGGGGCCCTAGCCTGAAGGCTAGGGGAGCCCTAGCCTTAGCCTAGGGGAGCCTAAAGCCTAGGGGGCCCTAGCCTGAAGGCTAGGGGAGCCCTAGCCTTAGCCTAGGGGAGCCTAAAGCCTAGGGGGGCCCTACCCTGAAGGCTAGGGGAGCCCTAGCCTTAGCCTAGGGGAGCCTAAAGCCTAGGGGTGCCCTAGCCTGAAGGCTAGGGGAGCCCTAACCTTAGCCTAGGGGAGCCTAAAGCCTAGGGGGCCCTAGCCTGAAGGCTAGGGGAGCCCTAGCCTTAGCCTAGGGGAGCCCTAGCCTGAAGGCTAGGGGAGCCCTAGCCTTAGCCTAGGGGAGCCCTAGCCTGAAGGCTAGGGGAGCCCTAGCCTTAGCCTAGGGGAGCCTAAAGCCTAGGGGGGCCCTAGCCTGAAGGCTAGAGGAGCCCTAGCTTTAGCCTAGGGGAGCCTAAAGCCTAGGGGGGCCCTAGCCTGAAGGCTAGGGGAGCCCTAGCCTTAGCCTAGGGGAGCCTAAAGCCTAGGGGGGCCCTAGCCTGAAGGCTAGGGGAGCCCTAGCCTTAGCCTAGGGGAGCCTAAAGCCTAGGGGGGCCCTAGCCTGAAGGCTAGGGGAGCCCTAGCCTTAGCCTAGGGGAGCCTAAAGCCTTGGGGGCCCTAGCCTGAAGGCTAGGGGAGCCCTAGCCTTAGCCTAGGGGAGCCTAAAGCCTAGGGGGGCCCTAGCCTGAAGGCTAGGGGAGCCCTAGCCTTAGCCTAGGGGAGCCTAAAGCCTAGGTGGGCCCTACCTGAAGGCTAGGGGAGCCCTAGCCTTAGCCTAGGGGAGCCTAAAGCCTAAGGGGGCCCTAGCCTGAAGGCGAGGGGAGCCCTAGCCTTAGCCTAGGGGAGCCTAAAGCCTAGGGGGGCCCTAGCCTGAAGGCGAGGGGAGCCCTAGCCTTAGCCTAGGGGAGCCTAAAGCGTAGGGGGGCACTAGCCTGAAGGCTAGGGGAGCCCTAGCCTTAGGCTAGGGGAGCCTAAAGCCTAGGGGGGCCCTAGCCTGAAGGCTAGGGGAGCCCTAGCCTTAGCCTAGGGGAGCCTAAAGCCTAGGGGGGCCCTAGCCTGAAGGCTAGGGGAGCCCTAGCCTTAGCCTAGGGGAGCCAAAAGCCTAGGGGAGCCTTAGCCTCAAGGCTAGGGGAGCCCTAGCCTTAGCCTAGGGGAGCCAAAAGCCTAGGGGAGCCCTACCCTGAAGGCTAGGGGAGCCCTAGCCTTAGCCTAGGGGAGCCTAAAGCCTAGGGGTGCCCTAGCCTGAAGGCTAGGGGAGCCCTAGCCTAAAGCCTAGGGGTGCCCTACCCTGAAGGCTAGGGGAGCCCTAGCCTTAGCCTAGGGGAGCCCTAGCCTAAAGCCTAGGGTGCCCTAGCCTGAAGGCTAGGGGAGCCTAGCCTTAGCCTAGGGAGCCCTAGCCTAAAGCCTAGGGTGCCCTAGCCTGAAGGCTAGGGGAGCCCTAGCCTTAGCCTAGGGAGCCCTAGCCTAAAGCCTAGGGGTGCCCTAGCCTGAAGGCTAGGGGAGCCCTAGCCTTAGCCTAGGGGAGCCCTAGCCTAAAGCCTAGGGGTGCCCTAGCCTGAAGGCAAGGGAGCCCTAGCCTTAGCCTAGGGGAGCCCTAGCCTAAAGCCTAGGGGTGCCCTAGCCTGAAGGCTAGGGGAGCCCTACCTTAGCCTAGGGGAGCCTAAAGCCTAGGGGTGCCCTAGCCTGAAGGCTAGGGGAGCCCTAGCCTTAACCTAGGGGAGCCCTAGCCTAAAGCCTAGGGGTGCCCTAGCCTGAAGGCTAGGGGAGCCGAAGCCTTAGCCTAGGGGAGCCCTAGCATAAAGCCTAGGGGTGCCCTAGCCTGAAGGCTAGGGGAGCCCTAGCCTTAGCCTAGGGGAGCCTAAAGCCTAGGGGTGCCCTAGCCTGAAGGCTAGGGGAGCCCTAGCCTTAGCCTAGGGGAGCCCTAGCCTAAGGCCT